>NW_027171800.1:0-77500 GCF_036898095.1 Palaemon carinicauda | reverse complement strand
GGATTCTGTGGATATATGTTAAGTGTTAAGTGTGCACAGAACTACCTTGTGATCGTTTGTTTTACCATGATGAAATACAGTTTATTTATATAGCCATTATTTCCCTTAACAAAATTATCTAAAGCCGGGAACGAAGCAAGCAAAAGGGTAGGTTTTCTATAGTTATATTATTAAGCACAGTAGAATGAAAATCATTATCGAATAGCTTAACTAAGCCTTAAAGTATTTAAAACCATGGACAAAAAATGTAATTGTAGAATTCCTATAGGTTTAAGGAACCTGGCGTATAATCCTCCACTATATATGAAGTTGGGAGTGACAAGCCTTCTATATAAACTAAATTATCACAATACCCGTGGTTCTATTTTGCCCCACACACCTTTCACCTTATGTTAAAAGGCCAATTCCTGACATCATCTCCCGCTTAATTCCAAGATTATGTGCCTCAGGAGTGCATTTAAAATAATATGAGAGAGAGAGAGAGAGAGAGAGAGAGAGAGAGAGAGAGAGAGAGAGAGAGAGAGAGAGAGAGAGAGAAAATGATAAGGGTTAGGAACAAACATTAGAAATGGTTAATGAATATTAGGAAAGGCAGTAGACGGTTTCCCAGGAGATGAGACAGAAATTAAAAGAAGGATAAGCATGGGATGGAGAGCTTTTAGTAAACAAAAAGAAATTGTGAAATGTTAAATGAAACTCCCTCTAAAAACAAAAGTATTCAAGCAGATGTTCCTATCAGTATTAACTTATACATCAGAAACTTGGAGCCTTACTAAAACCTCACAACATAAGCTAGTTGCAACTCAAAGAGCTATAGAAAGAATAATGATTTGATTAATACTAAGAGACAGAAAAAGAGCAGCATGGGTACAAGAGAAAACTAAACTAGAGGATATTCTAACTACAAGTAAGAACAAGAAATGGATGTGGGAAGGACCTATAATGAAAATGACAGATAACAGATGGAGAAAAAGTATAACAGAATGTGTCCCAAGAAATTGCAAACGAAGCAGGGGAAGGAACAGAAGACGATAGATTGATGAGTTAAGAAAATGTGCTGGTATGCAACGGCATCGAAGCAAGAGTGAGAAGAGGTGATAGATTGACGAGCCAACAAAATGTGCTGGTATGCACTGCCATAGAAAAAACATAAATAGACTGGAGTGGAAGGACAAGTCTGAGGCCTTTCTCCTGCAGTGGACTAGCAATTCTGAAGATTTATATCAATATATATATATATATATATATATATATATATATATATATATATATATATATATATATATATATATATATAAATCGAATTAAAATCCACATATGCCCTAATGTACTAATTCTAAAGTTGGGGTCACTATGAGAGAGAGAGAGAGAGAGAGAGAGAGAGAGAGAGAGAGAATTCAGCAGAGTATCATATTTGATCAAAATTTCATGGAAGTACTGATATTAATTACTGTAAAGAAATTTGACCCTCAATATTTGCAATTATGAACCTCATTATACATACCTAATTACACAAAGATATTCATATTCATATCTGGGGTTCGGCCAATGTCCATCACCGCCACGCTGCCCAACTACGGATTGCTGATGGTGGAAGACTTTTGTCTGATAGCTCACAGCAAACCAACCTAATATGGGTGGCCCTGACTAGTACACAGCTTTGCTGATCATGGCAATACAGAAACCCTTTCATCTAGTATAGGTACTCCATACTCAGAAAAGGACACGAGTATACAAATGAATATATATATATATATATATATATATATATATATATATATATATATATATATATATATATATATATATATATATAAGCTACTTACAATTCAGAGCTATTTAAAGAATAATAATGGGAATAACATTAAGAGACAGGAAAAGAGCAACATGGATACGTGACCAAACTAGAAGAGGATATTCTAACAACATGTAAGAAAAAGAAAAACCCATGGGCAGGATGAGAACGACAGATAATAGAAAGACATCAAGAATAAGAAAATGGGTCCCTAGAGATTGCAGAAGAAACAGGGGGAAGGAATGACGAACTAAGAAAATTTGCTGGTTTGGACTGGCATACAAAAACCATAACAGATGCAAGTGGATGGACATGTCTGAGGCCTTTGTTCTGCACTAGACTAGTAACAGAAGACGTTTTATATATATATATATATATATATATATATATATATATATATATATATATATATATATATATATATATATATATATATATATATATATATATATATATAATTCGTCTGCCGTTACTAGTCCAATGCAGAACAAATGCCTATGACTTGTCCTTGTTCAATTTTCAAAACCATGCTGGCCAGCACGGATTGATGATGGGATATTTTCATCTGATCGCTCTCAGCAAACCAACAAAATACCAGTGGGGCCCTGGGAGAACAGCTTTGCTGATCATGGTGATACACAAAACTTTTTCCCCTTAGAAGGGGACACACACACAAATATATATACATATACATGGAGTATATAAAGAAAACTTATAAGTGTTCTGTGATGCTATCATGAGAAAATTACCCATGAATATTGAGCAGTTGGCAAGTTTCAAAAAAACGTATTTCAAAGATGACTTCAAAAATCTACGAAATATTTATATTTTGTATTCTACTTTCTGTCACTCCAGACTTCGATGACATGAAATGTTTCCTGGAAGCTCAGAACACTGGACTTTGTTTCACAGAAGTATATAGGGGAATTTATACGAGATGTTGGACAACCAAGTGATCTAGTATAGTATTCTCTCCTCAATATTTACTTGTTTCGTTTCAATAAAAAATTCAAAGGTTCTAATATATATATATATATATATATATATATATATATATATATATATATATATATATATATATATATATATATATATATATATTCTATTCCAAACTCTAGTATCATCAGTGTATATAAATTTAATATAACAGTACAAAGCCGAGATACCCACATGAAATACATACCCTCTTATTCATATGAGAGAGAGAGAGAGAGAGAGAGAGAGAGAGGAGAGAGAGAGAGAGGAGAGAGAGAGAGAGAGAGAGAGAGAGGAGAGAGAGAGAGAAAATAACGTGACAGGTTAGTAGAAACTCATATGACAGAGCCTTAAAAATCATGATGATAATAACACCAAGAGTAATATTAATAAAAACAACAACAACAACAATACTTCCCCCTCATCTTTTCTCTCTTCAGAAGCAAGCTTGTCACCTACCCGGGTGTCTCTCCCCCCTACCACCCCATCTTAATTAGCTCACATCTTTGTTGACATTTACACAATAGGCAGGAAGTGAGCTGTCAAAACCCATTTCTCTCGTACCAGCCAATGTTGTCTTTTGTGTCATGTGATTACAAGTTCATTTCTCGTGTTGCGCTTCCTAAATAACTCTTGTAGATTTTTATATAATGTATTTGGTTTTGCTTTCAACTTTGTGTGGATGTTAAAACTATTATATATATATATATATATATATATATATATATATATATATATATATATATATATATATATATATATATATATATATATATATATGTGTGTGTGTGTGAAGAGAGAGAGAGAGAGAGAGAGAGAGGGAGAGAGAGAGAGAGAGAGAGAGAGAGAGAGAGAGAGTTTAAACTGAACTGAATATCAAATCTAGGCCTAATCCCTTGCGTGAAACAACGCAATAATCATTACCCTGTTTACAAACCATTTGGTTCATATGTTGTACCGGGATCAACTCCAGCCTCGGTTCGCTCTAGGTACTAGGGTGTTCATACCGGTTCGATCTCGCTCCAAATAGTGTCTTGACAAAATTATATATACAAGGAAATAATAGCTAATGAGAGCATATTTTTTTTAATGTAACTGACGTAAAAAATGAATAAATTATTATTATTATTATTATTATTATTATTATCATTATTAGCTAAGCTACAACCCTAATTGGAGAAGCTGGATGCTATAAGCCCAATTCCTCCAACAGGAAAAAATAGCCCAGTGAGGAAAGGAAACAAGGGAATAAACTACAAGAGAAGTAATAATAATAATAATAATAATAATAATAATAATAATAATAATGAGAGAGAGAGAGAGAGAGGAGAGAGAGAGAGAGAGAGAGAGAGAGAGAGAGAGAGAGAGAGAGATGCAAAATCAATATAAACGCTAAAACACATTGATAAAATTGGAGACCCAAAACATACTGAAAACATTCATTATTTTTATAAAAACTTCAAAGTCTTCAACAAAATGATATCTCTTCATAAAACGCAAAGATTAAATAACGGTGCCATAACTCGCAAGTTATTATGATTATTACTGTCATTAATTCTATTAAATTCAAATTGTAACTATTATAAAATCCAAAATTAAATATGATATAAATTGAAGTATTTCTTGCAACACGCCTTAAGCTGCAACGAAGAAATATGCAGGAAATAAAGCTTATTAAACTGTATATACAGTATCTATATATCCAACTAAAGTACAGGATATAAAGGTAATAACACTGAATGTACAGTATCTATATAACCAAGTATAAAAAAAATAATAGAAAATAAACCCAATAAAACTATATACAATATCCCTATTCACTACGAGGTAAAACCTCCCCGGGAGTACGAGTAACCGACTCCCTCAACTCTCTCTCTCTCTCTCTCTCTCTCTCTCTCTCCTCACACACAGGCTTCACGGTTCAACATCACCATCACCACGGTCATCACCACCACCTCATCACCAACACCAACACCAACGCATCACCATTTCATCACCAAACCTTACATTTCTCGCGACATGTTACCAGCCTACCTCTCCTGGGTCCTCCCCACCAGCCTACTACCTCTCCTGGGGTGCCTACTATCTCCCCTGGGGTACCCCCAAGCCAAGAGGCTCCCAACTCCTACCCGACCACACACTGCTGGCTCAGCCAAACCGTTTCAAGTTTTGAATTTGTTTCTTTGCCAAGCGCGTTTACCTCTAAAAGATATATTCTGTAGAAGCTTTTTCGATTTCATTTCTTAGCTTTACTCCAGCTAAAAGCCAAGATTTAATCTGTAGCAACGTAGCTAAATCTTAAAATCCCAAGTTATATAGCTATTTTTTTCTAACATTATTCTAATACACATTAATTTCCTTTGAAGCTTACTTCTGCTTAAGCTAAAACTAGGTTTTCTCGATAATTCTCAAACTAATTTTCCCTCTTCCCTCCTTACGAGTTCTTTGATTATTATTATTATTAGCTAAGCTACAACGTGAGTTGGAGAAGCAGGATGCTATAAGCCCAAGGGACCAAACAGGGAAAAAATAGCCCAGTGAGGAAAGAGAATAAGGAAATAAACTACAACCGAAGTAATGAATGATATGAAAATACATTAAGAACAATAACAACATTAAAACCGATCTTTCATATATATATATATATATATATATATATATATATATATATATATATATATATATATATATATATATACATACATACATACATACATACATACATACACACACACACACACACACATATATATATATATATATATATATATATATATATATATATATATATATATATATATATATATATATATATATATTATAAGACTTATGTTATCCTGTTCAACATAAAATCGTTCTCTGCAATATTGACCTTCTGAAGTTGTTCTAGATTAAGGCAGGAGAGAGAGAGAGAGAGAGAGAGAGAGAGAGAGAGAGAGAGAGAGAGAGAGAGAGAGAGATGAAATATTTTTACAATATCGTTTTGTAACGTACGAAATTGAAGAATATATTTCCATTTAGTAATCTATTTCTGCAAAGTAAACAGGTTAGAATCAGAAAAGCTCTCCCTTATTATCATTACAAGCCAAGCTACAACCCTAATTGTAAAAGTAGGATGCTATAATCCCAAGGGCTCTAATATGGACAAACATCCCAGTGAGGAAAGGAAACAGGGAAATAAATAAACTACAAGAAAAGTAAGTAATGAATAATCAACCGAGTCATCAACAGCCATTGCCTGACCCACCTTAGTCCTCCGAGGGGGCTTGAGTGCTCATCATATGTATACTGTATATGGTCAATCTTTAAGGCATTGTCCTGCTTGATAGGGCAATGTCACTGTCCCTTGCCTCTATCATTCATGAGTGGAATTTAAGCCCTTAAAGACACCTCGCACAAAGGCATCATCATCTCGGTGATATTATTATTATTATTATTATTATTATTATTATTATTATTATTATTATTACTTACTTACTAAGCTACAACCCTAGTTGAAAAGCAGGATTCTATAAGCCCAGAGGCTCCAACAGGAAAAATAGCCCAGTGAGGAAAGGAAACAAAGAAAAATAAAAATTTTAAAACGATTATCATTAAAAGAGACATCTCTTATAGCTAAGGAAAGCCTGGTGGGGGAATATTGCAAAACATAACTTGGACTCAGTTCTGACTATAAGCAGAGAGACGGAGAAATTGGACCAAGGGTTTTCCAAGTCTTTTTGGGATTAATAGTTTAACCACCAGAGGATCTTGGGTAGTGCCATAGCCTCTGTACCATGGTCTTCCACTGTCTTGGGTTAGAGTTCTCTTGCTTGAGGGTACACTCGGATCCACCATTCTCATCTTATTCATTTTCATTTATTTTTCTTTTTTTGCAGCTTTAATAGTTTATATGTGAAAGATTTATTCTTATGCTGTTACTGTTCTTAAAATATTTTATTCTAATTGTTCATTACTTCTCTTGTAGTTTATTTTCTTATTCCCTTTCCTCACCGAGTTATTTTCCCTTGTTGGAGCCCTTGGGCTTAAAGCATCCTTCTTTTCCAACTAGGGTTTTAGCTTAGCCAATAATAATAATAATAATAAATCTCATTACTTCTCTTGTAGTTTATTTATTGTCTTGTTCCTTTTCCTCACTGGGCTATTTTCCCCCCTGTTGGAGACCTTGGACTAGCATCCTGCTTTTCCAACTAGGGTTTTAGCTTAACCAATAATAATAATAATAATAATAATAATAATAATAATAGGCGAAGAACATTAGTAGAGAACAGTATATTAGGTCTAAGGCCGCTCATGAATGGCAGAGGCAAGGGACAGTGACATTGCCCTAGCAAGCAGGATAATGCCATAGCGACTGCCCATATATACATATGATCAGCCTGTAAGCCCACCTCCATCCAAGATGGGACCAGGGAGGGCCAGGCAATGGTTACTGATGATTAAGCAGGTAGATCTATAGGCTTCCAAAAAACCCCCATCCTTAGCTCAAAAGGATGGTGTAGTTGCAGCGACCAAAGGAACTAAAGAGTTTGAGCTGGACTCTAACCCCAGTCTGGCGATCCAACAGGCAGGGATGTTACTAAATAGGCCACCTGGGCTAAGGTTTCAACTACTAACTTGTTTATGAATTCAAATGTCCCATATGAGGGGCAATTAAATTTGCTTACTACAATGAGAAGCAAATCAATGAATGCATACAGAATATGTCATGTACTTACCATTCACATGATGCCAGGCTGATTGGTGACCCCAGTGGCAGATCTGTTGGAAGAGAAGAGAAAACATTATTCTAATGTGTCAATATAGAATCCTATTCACTTTTGATAATCATTGCATTCAAAATAGTCACATTACAATTATATCATGATTATTTAAAATACCTCATCCATATGGAAGCCAGATATGGCATGGAAGAAAACTACTAGAACAAAGTGCAGTAGAAAAGGCACTACTACATAATATACAATATGAAATCTCCCCTATATAATAATAAGCCTGGTTAAATATATAAACAATTATATATATATATATATATATATATATATATATATATATATATATATATATATATATATATATATATATATATATATATATATATATATGTGTGTGTGTGTATGTATGTATGTATGTGTGTATTTTAAGTCCCCCTTAGCTCTTCCCATCCCTAGGGTGGGGAGAGAGGGAGTAGTCATACCCTGGTGAGAGAGGAGTGCATGTATGTGCATATCTGAATATTTAGCTGTCATGTTTTACAGATCACGTACACTAGTAATATATACAGATATGTAACCAAGACATAAAAAGTCATTGATGACAGTAAAAGTCAAGATGAAGAGACTGAAAGCACTTCTAAGCTTTGACTAGAAGTGATTAAAGTCTACTGTACATATGACATTCTAAGACTATATATCAAGACTGCAGTATAATTGGGTAGTTTCTGGCCAAACCATACATAATAAATACCCATAAATGAAAAGATCTAACATCTAGTCGCCAAGTCAAAACATCATGACAAGGTCTGAGGAACCATTTTTTTTTTTTTTTTGGACAATGAATTGAATTTATAAATTTATGCCATACGGCCCAATACTGGGGCCAAGGAGGCCATTAAGTACCATGTGTAACTAGAGGAAATCCCTGAAGTAAAAGTCAAAATGGAAAAAGGAACTGGGAACAGAGGTAAAGTTGAAACTGGGGCCCAAAATGGAGGCTGCAAAGACCTGGAAGTAATGCCTATAGTGCACCTGCTTTAGACGCACTAGTGGCACTGCTTGGCATCAATGACCATTGATGTTACGATGACAAATAATACCTAATAATCAATGAATCAATAGTGCCTCTGCCCTTCTATGGGGAGAGGGGGAGGACACGGAAATAGGTTTGTTTGACATACTGTACGTCAAGAAGATGATGATTCAGCTACCATCCTTCCCAACTCACACACAGCTAGAGAATATAAGACTGATGATGAAGCGGGAGGCAAAAATGACAGCAACCAGGACATTCCTGTTCACAGATGTCTGTGGGAACTTAAAAATGATAACTGAAAAGAACCCAAGTTATAACAGATGTAGAAAAGGCACCTACAGCTTCAGCATTTTATCCAGTAGAAGAGTTTTGGGAAATTATCTGAGAAATATCAAAACAAAATACCTGTTCTCATAGTATAAGTGATGTATAGATACATCTTATCTAGTTGAAGAGTTTGGGAATTTATCAGAAAGAAATAATAAACAGAATACTTGTTCTACTAAATGAAGGACTAATAGTCCAGGTTCAAACTAGGAAAACAACTGGTTTACATGCAATCTCTCTTATTGTACTTTAGTATGAGTATATCTTATAAAAAAAATTGCTTGCTAGAACAGTCAGGTGATTCTATCTGTGAATTGTATCATAAAATTTGCATGACAACTTTAAACAAGTGTCTTCAAATCCATTACATCTGATAAATTCAATAATAAGTTAACTTCACACACTCAGAAAAATCACTATAACAGTTGAACCATACTTGAACACTGAGTTGTCAGGTAGTACCAGAGAAATGAAGGAAGTTGCCATCAGCACACATTGAGGTCCTTAAACTCGACATAGTTAAGGAATGCTTCAATTTCTGCAATTAGCCTGGTTGTATTTAGATAGGTTCTTACGATTTACTTGGTAAATGAGAATTTGTAACCAATATACTGTACTGTTTATGAGCTAAGGCTGAGGTAAAGTCCAACTCATGTATGGAGAAGGTATCATGTGCAGAAAATCAGGCCTAATGTGTGATATCATGAAGTCAAAGTAGAGAATAGAATTTACTATAAAGTTTGTCACTAAAAAGAGTGCTTATTTCAAGAATATCAATACTGTATACTGCATTTTTACTTATATTTCAATTACCACCATCACTTTTACTTCAATAATCCCAATCAATTTTGTATCAACTACTCCTGTATATATTTTATAAAAGAATGAACAACTACATATTACACCTCCAAATTAAACCCAACTTTCTGTGTCCCCTTACATTTCAGTGGCCCATTGCTGTTGAGATTAATATCAAAACACATGACAGTAAACTTTCACCATCACAGCACTGAATCCCAATGCATTACACATAAATAACTCATTATACATGTAAGGAAATGTGTTAAAAAACACGAGAATCCTGGGAAAGCTCATGAATTTCAACCAAGCCCTTTTTAGCACAACTATTCTGATTCAATGACAATGCTTTATCATTAAAACATTGCATTCAGTGATGTTAGATCCCCTTACACAATGAAATGCAGATTGGAAAGCAGTTAACTATTGGTTAGAAGGAAAAGGCTGGAGGAAAGCATTGAGCAAGGTTAACATCACACATTACCAGAGGGCTAACTCCTTCATAACAGTTCAGAATTAGACATTACTAATCCCTTTAGCTATGAAGATTACCAGTACTAAATCATCATCATCTTGGTATGGGACCCAGAAATTTGAATAAACACAATCTACTTGATTGCCTGTATTAAATGCACTCAAACTCAGCATAATAAACAGTGCTGTTTTAATAAATTATCTATGATTACAGTAATTTACTTCTGAAAACTCCAAATGACAATCTTCTCAAAATGTATATAACCAAGATGAATCAGTGTTTGAACTCTAAGAGAGTATTCCCTACTTCCATCATTCTCCAATGACATACACAACCCATCCTGTATTATTATTATCATTATTATAATTATTATCATTATTATTATTATTATTATTATTATTATTATTATTATTATTATTACTTGCTAAGCTATAACCCTAGGTGGAAAAGCAGGATGCTATAAGCCCAGGGGCCCGAACAGGGAAAATGGCCCATTGAAGAAAGAAAATAAGGAAATAAATAAACTAACAGAGAAGTAATGAACAATTAAAATTATATATTTCAAGAAGAGTAACAACATTAAAAAAAATCTTTCATATTTAAACTATAAAAAATTTAAAAACAAGAGGAAGAGAAATAAGATAGAATAGTATGCCTAAGTGTACCCTCAAGCAAGAGAACTCTACCTCAAGGCAGTGGAAGGCCATGGTACAGAGGCTATGGCCCTACGCAAGACTAGACGACAACGATTTGATTTTGGAGTGTCCTTCTCCTGGAAGAGCTGCTTACCATGTATATGTTATGTTGATTGGAACTTCAACAAAACAAGTCTTGACAAAAAGCCTAGAGATTGAAGACAAAGGTAAGGTTGACTTTTAATAGCTAGAGTAACTGATGAGACTGCAAAAGTTCACCAATTATCTAATACACTTCCATTAAAGGAGGATTTTCTGACAGTCCATATTGCGTACAAGTATAGTGCCTACTTTTACAAAGCTCATATTGCTTGCACTGTGCCCTCTTCAGCTAATTCTAAGTCAAAATCCTACTTCCATCGTTGAACTCTGAATATTAACATTAGCAAACACTGTAATTACAAAACAGTTCTAATCCTACAGTATCAGATTATAAAGTAAACCGAGTGATTAGGATATCTGTAGAAATATTTCACTTAATACCACAAGCAGTTTGGCAAATAAAAAGGCCTTCAATATCTGGCAGGCTGTGCTAAGAATCTAAATAAAAATCCACAAGAAGGAAGAGAGAACTCCCTGTGTGTCTAACCATGTAATGAAACACCCAGTAACTCTGCACTTTGCTATAATAAACAAATCCAAGCAAAGTTACTAACTGTTACATTAGATACAGAAGTTATAAACACTTTTTTTTCACCGAGATATGTACTGATACTTTATAGTGAAACAAGCTGCTTAGAACAGCATACAAAGTTTACTACTGTACAGTATAAGAAAATTGTACTACTGTACTTGACCTAATTATCCCAAAATAGTAGAAAACATTTCAATATAAAAACATTACATACATTTATATACATAAATAAACCAAAAAAAATGTGTATACTATAACCTTAAGACCCAGAAAAATGTAAAAAAAATAACAGAATGAAATGCAGAGCTCTTCAATATAACTACAAAATTTATTTCTGATCTGTTCTTTCAACTATTGAAGATACATAGAAGATAGTAAAATTTATAACAAACTTCTGTACACTATAATCAAGGACCAATTTTCCAGTGCTATTTCCACTACCATAACAAAAGAATGAAGCTTTTAAGCCAGGAGAAAATGACAAGACTGTATCATGTCTATGCACAAAGAATGGTTTTGTCCAATGGTCGTGGAATTAAAGTGACCCTGGAATCCAATCTGTCTTTAAACATGTACAAGAATCTTTATACAGATCACAAGGTAGGAAAGAGTAGAGAAAATTTCTTACAAGACTAAGCTGTAAAGGAGAACCCAGTATTATTATTATTATTAGTACTTGCTAAGCTACAACCCTAATTGGGAAAGCAGGATACTATAAGCCCAAGGGCTCCAACAGGGAAAATAGCCCAGTGATGAAAGGAAAAAGGGAAAAATAAAATATTTAAAAAAGAGTAACATCATTAAAATAAATATCTCCAATATAAACTTATAAACTTTAACAAAACCAGAGGAAGAGAAATTAGATAGAATAGTATACACGAGTGTACCCTCAAGCAAGAGAACTCTAACCCAAAAAAGTGGAAGACCATGGTACAGAGGCTATGGCACTACCCAAGACTAGAGAACAAGGGTTTGATTTTGGAGTGCCCTTCTCCTAGAAGAGCTGCTTACCATAGCTAAAGAGTCTCTTCTACCCGTACTAAGAGGAAAGTGGCCACTATGCACTTTACTTTGATAAGCACACCTTAGCATAGTGACCAATAATACTGCATCATACTACATAGACATAACAAATACAGTATCCTGTATATGATGAATCTTATGGAGACAAACTGACACCTTTAATACCGTAAACTAGGTTTACAAATTCATGTCAAATGAACTAATCTCCCAATTATCCAAATAAAGTCATAAAGCAGTGTAACATAGACAAAGTACTTAATCTATTTAGCAAACATGAAAATCAAGGAAGAGAACACCCCACAAAATGTTAAAAAACACTAGAGAAATACAGAAATTTATATGTAAAACAATTTAGAATTAATCTAATTTGCTCTTCCAACTGTTATGGATCCTTGAAGCAATCTACCATACAGTATATCCTCATCGTTCTTCTTATTCATTAAATTTCCTTTTCCTGAACATCAGAATGAACTATGGGGATCAGAGAAAAAGGGACCAGAATGGATACATAACCACAATGAATATATCTGTCCCAAAGTATTATTATTATTATTATTATTATTATTATTATTATTATTATTATTATTATTATTACTAGCCAAGCTACAACCCTAGTTGGAAAAGCAAGATGCTATAAGCCCAAAGGCACCAATAGGGAAAAATAGCTGTGAAGAAAGAAAATAAGGAAATAAATAAATGATGAAAACAAATTAACAATAAATCATTCTAAATACAGTAACAACGTCAAAATAGATACAGTATGTCACATATAAACTATTAATAACGTCAAAACAGATATGTAGGGCAAACTACACAACCATGGAATCAACTCTATCTGTAAATGTACAGTATAGCTAGCTGTGTATCTGGACTTAGATATATAAAATTTCAATAAAAAATAGTAGCCTAAGCAAGACTGTGAGACCGGAATGGCAGTGACCTATTAATCAGTATGACCTGATGTTTTCATAACTTGGGTCAGTATAACACCAGAATATTTGATAAACAACATTAATACAATACAAGCCTTCAGGCTAGTACAGTGGTACTGTATTTGACTAGCATTCGCATGGCGGCAGATCGATCCCCACCAAGGACCGTGAGTTTGAGCTGTTTACGGAAGAGGCCAGTGCTGTGGTTGGGCACCACAATGGGGGATTGGCCTTGCCCAGCTGACGTTCTGGTGAGCATCTAATCTGATAAAACTGGAACTGAAACGAGACACCTTTAACCTTTAAAAGGGTAGAAGAGACTCTTTAGATATGGTAAGCAGCTCTTCTAGAAGAAGGACACTGCAAAATCAAACCATTGTTCTCTCGTCTTGGGTAGTGCCATAGCCACTGTACCATGGTCTCTACTGTCTTGGGTTAGAGTTCCTTTGCTTGAGGGCACACTATTCTCTTTCTCTTCTTCTTGTTTTGTTAAAGTTTTTATAGTTTATTTAGGAGATATTTATTTTATACTTAAAATATTCTTCCTAGTTTCCTTTCCTCACTGGGCTATTTTCCCTGTTGGAGCCTCTGGGCTTACAGCATTCTGCTTTTCCAACTAGGGTTGTAGTTGAGAAATTAATAATAATAATAATAATAATAATAATAATAATAATAATAATAATAACAATAATAATAACAATAATGATAATAATAATATGCCAGCACATACCCTTGATTTGGCACAAACGTCCAGTGAAGGAAAAGAATCCTGCTGATGGCACACTGAAATTAGGATTGACTTAACTCACTATCCCATCTTTGTATAGTAATTCATTTGGAAACACAAAAAGGAAGAACCAATAACACTATAAATAAAATCACCCAATTAAACATCATTGAAATGTTTATAGAAGATATTCCATTCGTGAATAATGACAGGAAATACTATCAAAACAATAAACATTACCACTCTCCATCCAAAAGATACTAGAAATTATTACCTCAATACTGAGCCAAGTCAATTACACAAAGTTATATCTACTGAAATGGCATTATTAATTGTTTTAATCAAAACTGCAAAGCATTGGTAACCAGAGGTACTGAGAGTAAGAGAAACACCTAAGCTGTAATTTGAAACAGAAAGAATGCAATCAATCCGGGCCACAAATTCATACAAAGTCACCCATGAAGTCACACTGATTCCATTCACAGAATAACAATAAAGAATTTGTAAAAATGTGAGAGAAAAGTGAAGGAAATTCAAAGTAAATGGTTTTATGAAGGGAAAACTGATGATTTAGATACAGAAATTTTAATAGGGATGATAATATATGTATAAAACCTTTTGTGTTTGGTACAAAATCTTACTAAAATAGCAAAATTGTGGAGATATTATTATTATTATTATTATTATTATTATTATTATTATTAGCTAAGTTACAACCCTACTTTACAAAGCAGGATGCTATAAGCCCAAAAACTCCAAGAGGGAAATTAGCCCAGTAAGGAAAGGAAATAAAATATGGAAATAAATTAACTACATAATTTATGAAAAATAATATTTGACTGAAAGTGATGGCAAATCACTAAGTGGGAAGAAAATAAATTAAAAAAAAACTTATTGTAATTTGAAAACACCATTAATGATAAGTTTTTAAATGGAAATGAGTTTTAGAGGAATAATCAAGATTTGAGAAACAATATTATAGATATATATATATATATATATATATATATATATATATATATATATATATATATATATATATATATATATATATATATATATATATATATATATATATATATATATATATATATATTTATATATATATATACATATATAAAGGGCTCTAGCTTGGCTAGTAATAATAATAATAATAATACTACAGTAATAATAATAATAATAATAACAATAATAATAATACCAATACATTTTATGGTAATTAAAGCTTAAACCAATGCTATTATTCTGTAAGTAATAATGATTTCATCTTATTACCTTGTTGATAAAACAGGTTAATGTATTTTTATCAAATGCTTATCATAACTAATTTAATATGATAAAAAAAATATTTGATTGTGAAGCAGGAATTTTCATTAGTATTTTCTAACGTTTTTTTACTGATCTGTGTGTACTTTTGTGCCGTTGTAAAGAATATGCCACATCACTTCGCCTCGAAACTTTGAGTCATCATTTTAAATAAAATCGGCATTAATTTTCATATTTCTCCATCTTAAAATAGGTTTTTCCATGGCAGGAATCCATATATATAAGCCTTATTCACAATAGTAAAGGTATAAAGCCGGTATAATAGAAGCCTAATTGCATTGAGTGACGATCGGAAATGTCCGATATCGAACCAGCTTCGGACGAAATGTCCGCTAATTTTACTCATTTATCAATTTAATTTCTATTATACCGGCATATTCTTTAGAGAATGAACATACGCAATATTTATATACATTAATCCTATGAATAAAGTATATCAAAAAGCTTGCATATAAGAATTATGGCCGATTTTACGATAGCAAATCGATTTCTCGGTATCGTAAATATTAGAACATAGATACAAATAAATAGAAGATAGAAATCATACGATTTACGAAATGTACATCTCTAAGAATAGGAAATAAACATTACACGAACTCGTTACCATAATTAATATAATCATTATTATTACTATAATTAAAATATAACAATTAAATAGCTCAGTAAGCCTAATATTAGGACAAAAAACGAAACAAAACACTATGACGTCATCACCTCCATCTGACAGGAGGAAGCTTTAGGCCGATGGCCCTTTTTAAATGTCTTAATACGTCGTTTTATTCTTAAAATCAAACCAGATTTTATCATTAGAAGGAAATACATGTTATTAATGTTTAAATTTAATCAATAAAGATAATGTATAATTAAGTACAGCATAGATAATAAGATTTGTAAAGTATTGTTCATCAAAACGAAGGTTCTCTCTCTCTCTCTCTCTCTCTCTCTCTCTCTCTCTCTCTCTCTCTCTCTCTCTCTCTCTCTCTCTCTCTCTCTCTCTCTCTCTCTCTCTCTCTCTCTCTCTCGTTATTAGTATGGTTTATCAACATATACAATAGAATTTAATAGCAAATTTAAGCAACCAGGAATAGTTTAGTCATAACAGCATACTAGCTAAGCTACAACCCTAGTTGGAAAAGCAGGATGCTATAAGCACAAGGACTCCAACTGGGAAAAATACCCCAGTGAGAAAAGGAAACAAGGAAATAAATAATCTACAAGAAAAGTAATGAACAAATAAAATAAAATATTCTAAGAACAGTAACAACACTGAAATAAATCCTTCATATATTATTATTATTATCATTACTTGCTAAGCTACAACCCTAGTTGGAAAGGCAGGATGCTATAAGCCCAGGGGCTACAACAGGGAAAATAGCCCAGTGAGGAGAGGAAACAAGGAAATATAAAATATTCTATGAACAGTAACAACATTAAAATAAATATTTCCTATATATACTATAAAAACTTCAACAAAACAAGAGAAATTAGATAGAATAGTGTGCCTGAGTGTACCCTCAAGCAAGAGAACTCTAACTCAAGACCGTGGAAGACCCTGGTACAAAGGCTATGGCACTACCCATGACTACAGAACAATGGTTTCATTTTGGAGTGTCCTCCTAAAAGAGATGCTTACCATAGCTAAAGAATATCTTCTACCCTTACCAAAATTAAAGTATGCAACTGAACTATTACATTACAGTAGTTAACCCATTGAGCAAAGAAGAATTGTTTGGTAATCTTAATGTGAATGAGGAAAGAGGAGAATGTAGAAAGAATATGCCAGACTATTAGGAAAAATGAGCCGTAACCAGAGAGATGGCTCTAATGTAGTACTATCTGGCAGGTTAAAGGACCCAATAACTCTCTGGTGGTAGTATTTCAGACTAAAATGCAATAGAAGCGAATTCAACTCTGCAATTTTTGGTAATTTGGCAAAGGAAATAGCTGCTATACGCTGATTTGCCCATATTTACCCAATAGCATAGCAGCCAAAATCTGTCTAAATGTCAAAATCTGGTTAAATGTCAAAATCTGGTTAAAAGTCAATATCTAGTTAAATGTCAAAATCTGGCTAAAAGTCAATATCTAGTTAAATGTCAAAATCTGGCTAAATGTCAAAATGTGGTTAAATGTCAAAATGTGGTTAAAAGTCAAAATCTAGTTAAATGTCAAAACCCCATTTAAGGAATAGGAATGCCTATTTTTAAGAGGTCCTGTATAGTTATGGGATGCTCCTGGAGCAAGAGAAGAAGCTGACATAAGGCCAGCTTATTTTACCCGCATACAACCTTAGTTCATTGTCCTAAGTCCTAACCTAACCTAACTACTGTACACTAACCAGGCAGAACAATTTATCAAAATGAAAATCAAGTCTTGAAAATTGCATCTTACTAAAGCTACTAAACAAGATCTCTTCCAGCAATAACCTATCATAGAACTATTATTATTTTTATTATTATTATTATTATTATCATTACTATTATTTTTATTATTATTATTATCATTGCTATTATTATAGCTAGGCTACAATCCTAGTTGGAAAAGTAAGATGCTATAAGCCCAAGGGCTCCAAAGGGGAAAAATAGCCCAATGAGAAAAGGAAATAAAAAAACCTACAAGAGAAGTAATGAACAATCAAAATAACATATTTTAATAGTAAAGACATTAAAAGAGATGTTTCATAAATAAACTATAAAAAGACTACATGAAAACATTTGTTGCAAGTATAACCCTTTAAGTTCTAAATGATCTTTTAATATCTTAGAAGAAAAAAATAGTTCTCTGGGTGAAAAATAGCATAAAAGCAAACAACTGATCAGCCAGCACATCATGAAGGTAAAGGAAAAAGTGTCTGGTTTCAGTTCCAGTATCATCCGAAGAGATGCACACCAGAACATTAGTACGAAAAGCCCAAACACTGTAGTATCCTCCCCAGTACACAGCTTATGATAGCATATGGATCTTACAGTGTTGGTGTGGTGTTTGTGACATGATGCAGTGCCAGTGCAGTGTGGTGTTAGTGTTTTGATTTTAGTGGGTAGTATTTTTCTTATGTCCCTCTCCAAACATACAAGAGATCCCTCCACTTCCACCAAGCTCTGGACCCCGATGTGTGTTCATTCTCTCTCACCACTGAACACACATTACCCATTGCGTCTCAGTATGCGTCTCAATGGTCAGTCATCTGTGCCCACCCCTTCCGAGAGCCCTCCTGTGGCTGCTAATCTCTGCTACAGTTGATTTTAAGATTACAACTATACAAATTCTCTCTCATCTTTTCTTCTCTTCTTTTAAAATGGGAATGATGCAGCTTAAAATGATCCATAATGGCTTCTACCACACATCAAGACGATTCTAAGGATATGCAACGCAACAAGGACACTGATGTCTGCCAGTTGCCTTCACATTCCGTCTTACCAGTACACTGGAACCCCACCAGATTTTGCAATGGTGTAACCCACACATTTGTTCTCACCACATCTGAATATACTGCCTTTCAGAGCTTCAGGTGGGGAATTAAAGCTCCACAATAAGGATCTACGCTGCCAAGAAGACAACATAAGAAGAGATTGGGAAGGACAGCATTTCCCCCATGTTGCAGCTACTCATGGTCAGCTCTGCCCACCAGCAAGCAACACCAGCAGTCACAAAATCTTCCCACATAATCCTCACAGCCATTGCCCAACCAGCCACCACCCTCACAGAAGCCCATTGTCAGACACCACCGCCCTTATGTCCCAACGCCACATATCAGATTTAGGGAATAGCGTAGACACTATGATAACTACAGCATGATGGTGGACCTAATGATTATTACAGGAAGCAATTCACTCAACTGCATGTGCCTCAGCTTGGAGACCCAAAGAATACTCAAATACATATTCAACATACCACCAGATACGTATCAGAGCGTGGAAGACCTCAATGTTCTCCAAGAACACACAAAGAATTTGCAGAATGAAGCTTTACAACATAGAAACCTGCTTTCCTCAAACAGAAGGAAAAGAAAAGTTTCAGCTATTTCTACGTCTGACTGAAGAACGTAACAGAGGATATGGACATCTGTCCTGCCATGCTGCTGCCTGCGAAGAGTCTCAAGGTAAAGATGATCCTAATCATGGGAGTCAGGGACAAAGAGCTCATTGGCCTGAATGCTTCAGCTTCATTGATCACCACAGTGAACGAATGTCGCTCTTATGAGGTGACATTGAAGGCCACCATAGCCTTACGTGCCCCTCCTAAATTGAATACAGTCTCTACCTATGAAGAAAACAAAAGGTCAAGGCAGCAGAGGTGCTACTTCTCAACCAAACCCTAACAGGGACATTTCATACCCTTCCTGCACAAAGAAGCATGGCTCTGCAGAAAAGTGTCCAGCCGCCAACAGTGTATGAAGAAACTGTACCTGTAAGGGACACTGGTGGAGGACTCTTAAATGCCCTGCCAACAAGGTCACAAGCAGACACTACAACTAAGTGAATGTTGCCGACAACAGATGAGCGCCTAAAAGTGCCACATCCCCTTCAAGCAAGACCTCAAATTGTCACAAGGTGGATACCCTTCCCACAACTACTTGCCCCTCAGCATCGCCCATATTCGTCCTCGCCTAAATGGGCAAGACATCCAAGATTATGATGCTTCCGGACACTGGAGTTGATATATCAGTGATGGGCCCCCAGCGCTTTGAACTTCTTTAAATCATCAGGAATAAACTACAGCTTCTTGCTGCCTCGGTGATACTCACGGCCGATGGATAAAAACTTACAAAAGCTTAAGGTACCATTAAAGCCACCCTGTCCTTGGACAAGCAGTCCTGTCTCACCACACTATAGTCCACAAAGGTATTCAGACATGCACACTGCAAGGAGTTGGCCATCACCCGCAAGGCTTTCTACAGCCCATCCTTGTTAAGCAATGTGAGGAGCTGCCAATATGACCTCTGCCAAGGCCTGAGAATATTTGCTCCAAACTCTCAAAAGACATGCTCATGTCTAAGGAGGACCTTAAAGCAGCTTCAGTAAGGCTGATGGCAGGCCCTCCCATGAAAATTCACCTTAAAGAGGACGCAGTCCTATTCGCCACACACGTCTCACTGCAAATCACCTACCCTTTCTGCAAACCTGTCAAGAATGAACTAGACTCCATGGTTCACCAAGATATCATTAAGAATTGTGATAGTGTACCATTAAGCCAAAGAAGTTTGCAGTGGATCTCACCAAGTTGAGACACACAAGCCTTCCGACCATCCTACACCCCACACACGCCCATAGCCGTTGTCCACGCTGTTGATTCCACCAAATTCTTTAACATTGTGAACGCTCTACACGGCTCCTAGCAGATGGAGCTAGCAGGAGGAGGAGCAACACCTCACGACTTCTATTACACCTTACGGATCATTCCAGAATTGCTATGAGCCCATGGGCTTCACTGCCACCAGTGATGCTTATTGTTACCGCAGTAACCCAGCTCTCCAAGGCATGAAGAAGTACAGTATGTCAAGATTGTCACCGACATTCTCATCTTTTAATATGACCTACAGGCATACTACCACAGGATCCATGAACTATTCAGCCACTGCCAAAAAATGGCATCACTTTCAACAGAGACAAGTTCACAGTGGCATAAGCCGCAGGTGAATTTTTGCGGCTTCACCCTTCCTGAAGAAAGAATAACTGCAAATCCAGGATGAGATTCGGCTCTGCAAGACTTCCACCCACTGTCCAACCTGACAGACGGATGTACGCTTCTTCATGTGGTTAGTAAACCAAAAACAGTTATCCCCATATATTGCTGTGACAGCACAGCTCCTTCTCCCAAGCCCTCACAACCAGACCTTCCAATGTGTGAAGCATGCACTCTCAAGGCAAGGCTGTTCAAGTCTCTTTTAACCCAACCTGCTGACTATTTTCCAGACCGATGCATCTCGTCTCTATGTGATAGGTTACATTTTCCTACTGGTTCATGATAACGGATGCCTCTGAGAAGTCTAGAGTGGATACAACTTTTCACAGACGCCAAGACGAGGTATCCGTCAATAGAGCTAGACTCACTTGGACCCTCACAAAATGCCCCCTGTATCTCCTAAGACTGCCAACCTTCACACTGCAAACTGACCATTTTAAACTGGTGACCATCATCAACAGCTACACCCTGAACATGGTTGAAAATCCGCAGCTTCAGAGAGTGAAGGAGTACACGACACAATAGCAATTTACTGTACTACGGTGTAGCACACCGGGAAATATAGATTCCAGATGCAGTCTCCCTGGCACCAGTCAGCTACCCCATATCCAAGGACACGACTTGCTGTACCAAGGTAATATCACATGTCAGGTTTGTCATCAACATTGTGCTGTACAGTAATAGCTTCTTAGGGAGCGGATACCCTAACTATCAATGTCGCCCAGACCCTGCTAGACATGTCGACAGCAGCACAGGCCAACCGTCACTATGTTCGCCTTCACGATTACATCATGTCTGCGTTCCCCACAAATCGGTACTACCTGCATGCTTTTTTATTACAGTATTGAAAGTTGTGAGAAGCCCTCTCTACTGATGGCGACCTCATGCTCAATGGAGCACAAGCATACTAGTTCCTACAGCTCTATGTTACCACACACACTCCACACTCCATGACAGCCAACGAGGTGTTGAGTCTTATAAACACTAGGCTCGACGACTGCCTCCTGAACCATGCTGCACTTCTGCCACTACTTCAGAGAGGTTGATATTTCCCTGAGTCTACTCACCAATGGAAGATGGCAGTTTAACAGGATAGAGTTTGCTGACTTTTTAGAGCGTTGGAGTGTACACCAAATACGTAACTATATCGCCACACTACCTGCAGTCAAATGGACACTTTGAGGGTGCCGTCAATGCTGTTTAACACTTAATCCTCAAAATGGCCCCTTAAGGATACAACTGCAGGGCCTTTGAATGTGGCCTACTCGAGTTACAAAACATGCCTAACCATTCTGGTTGTTCTCCTGCTCAGGTACTATACGATCTTCTGCTCTGTAATGTGTGTCCACTCATCCTCAGTCATCCGTGGAAATTTGGGCAAGAAAAGGCACATGACAGTGACTGCTGATCTGCTACCAGAGATGCTCAGGTGCAATGCAACTGTGATTCCCACACCTGTCCCCTATCCATGCTGAATGTGGGCAAACACGGCTGCCTACAGGACCCAAAATCCCACAGATGAGACAAGATTAGGAACGTCACTGCTGGAGAGCGATCACGTGAGTAAGAGATTTGCTCTCAAGCAGTTGAGTGCTACGTCAGAAACTTCAATTCTTATAACGGGTGATGTCGCCATCATAATACATATCTGGCCAACAGTTGGTCGGACAAGCAGGGCACCTAAAAGAGGTTTCAAGTCCCTTAGGAAAGTTTACAGTAACTGGAACAAGTACTGGCTCAATACTGGCAATCCTCAATGAATCGGCTGCGTGGACATCAAGTGCGTAAAGCACTTGCTGACAACAGGCTCCACGTGTCAGGACATGATACTCCCAAAGAGGCTCTTGGGGAGTACTGCCAACGCTCAGTCAATTTTGGGCTCCGTCGACTATCACCCCATTTGCTCTCAAGAACTGGTAACCAAGCACTACGTGCTCAGCCATAGTCCCTGAAGGCACTACATGGAATACTCCCGGGGCGAATGCCATTCCATGCAGTATAGGGGTCAACAGTACAGTACCTAAGGTCTTAGGTCCTGTTTGTCCTAAACCCTTCAGACCAATGGTGTTGGGTACCATCTACAGCTGGTAATCCTGCACAACTCTCGATGACAGGAGGTTGACCTCAGCTCCGGAGTCAATAAGAGCATCCAACGCTCCCGATGGAAAATCAGACATTGTCACTGGGGTTTAGGGCAAACAGGACCTAAGACCTTAGGTACTGTACTCTTGACCCCTATACTGCCTGGAATGACATTCGCCCTGAGTGTGTTCCATGTAGTGCCTTCAGGGACTATGGCTGAGCACGTAGTGCTTGGTTACCAGTTCTTGAGAGCAAATGGGGTGATAGTCGACGGAGCCCAAAATCGGCTGAGCGTTGGCAGTACTCCCCAAGAGCCTCTTTGGGAGTATTATGTCCCGATACATGGAGCCTGTTGTCAGCAAGTGCTTTACGCACCTGAGGTCCATGCAGCCGATTCATTGAGGATTGCCAGTATTGAGCCAGTACTTGCTCCAGTTACTGTAAACTTTCCTAAGGGACTTGAAACTTCTTTTAGGTGCCCTGCTTGTCCGACCAACTGTTGGCAGGAAATGTATTATGATGGCGACATCATAACCCCCGGTCTGTCAAGGAAAGTTACAGCAATCCCTGGCATCCTCAAACTGAAAGATGGAAAAGCCTCGGTTTTAATCAAGGGTTCATCTGAAGAAACTGCCAAGATTAAGAAGGGCGATCTCTTGGGGAAAGTGTTCACCATGGCAATGGTGGATGCTCCTCCATCCTGCCTGATAGCACAGGAGTGTGACCTCACTCCTGAACCGAGCGTATTGGAAGAGATAGACAATCTGTCTATCTCTGACGAACTGGACTCTTCTCAAAAGGGCCAGTTTTGTCAAACGCTTTGACGTCATCTTCCAGTCATCAGTACCTGGTGATGATGACGTGGGCGAGTGCTCAAGCACACCAATACGCATCCACCTGTATGACGAGACGCCCATTTATCAGAGTTCGAGGGTTTGCCAAGCCCGTTGCTGACGCCATCGAGGAACAGTGCAAGGAGTTGCATGAACTGGGTATTATTGAACCCAGCATCTCTCCTTGGTCTTCACCCATTGTTCCAGTCCGTAAAAAGGACAATAGTATACGGTTGTATGTGGACTACCGTAGACTGAATAAGGTGACTTTCTGATAAGTTCCCGATGCCTAACATGGCGGATTCCGTATTTGGACTTCAAGGAGTCAAATACTTTACAACCCTTGTCATGGTTCGTGGATGCTACCAGTTACCGTTGGCAGAGGACAGTAAAGAATACACGGCTTTCTCTACCGCCTTTGGACACTGGCAGTTCAGACGCTTATCGTTTGGACTGAAAAATGCACCTGCAGTGTTCCAGAGAAAAATGCAGAGTATTCTCCAAGAGTTCCCGAAAGCCAAGGTGGTTATCTACATTGATGACATCTTGATACTTGGGTCGTCTTTCGAGGAACACCTGAAACTGGTAGAACGAGTTTTGGCTACTCTCCAGAAGCACGGACTCAAGATAAAACACGGGAAGTGTTCTTGGGTTCAAGCCGAGGTCCAGTATCTTGGTCATCTGGTTGGACGTTCTGGTATGCGTAAGCTACCAGAATACATTCAGAAAGTGGAGGACTTCCCTAGACCGACCACTGTGCTCACAGATAGCCAAACCATTATCTGCAAAAGCTGGAGGACAAAAATCCCACGGGACTAGGAAACTGAAGTGGACTGCTGAAATGGACGGTGCCTTTGTGCGCTTGAAGGAACTAATCAAGGAGGCCATTATGTTGTCATACCCTGACTACTCCGCTGATGCTAAGCCCTTGCAGTTGTTTGTTGACACTTCGGGTGGGGTGCTGGTGCTTGTCTGTGCCAGGAGTCCTTGGAGTATATCCAGGGGAGCATCAGGTGATAGCATACGACTCCATGACTTTCCTTGACTGCGAGACCCGTTACTCTACCCCTGAGCGTGAGTTGATTGCTCTGCGATGGGGGTGAAAACCTTCAGGGCCTTCCTCTATGGTCAGTTCTTCGTGATCCATTCTGATCACCGTCCCCTGATGTACCTTCATGACATGAAGATGGTGGACAGTCGTCTAGCACGGACACTGGAGGACCTGTCCGAATGTAACTTTATTGTTAACTACTGTCCAGGTGATCAAAATACCGCAGCTGACTGGTTATCCCACTGGCCCGCATTAACTGACTGTCTGTTTGATACTAAACCCAGCACTCCCAAGTTGCCTACTGGACTGGCCTTGTATAAGGAGGTTCGTGGTGGTCCGGATTCTCTCATAGAATCCTTGGAGCTAGTCGTGAACTACTGGACGGAAGGGTAAGGTGTCGCACCCGACTCTCAGCTGAGGGGAGCCAAGCTCCGGGATGCCTTAGTTCAGCAGTTTCTGAAAGACGCCGATCGACTAGGCTTCAAACTGGACAAGACTAGCAGGAACAGGATCTAGGCAATGCATTTTCCAGGTACAGTCCCAGCTCTGGAGTTGCTCTTGGCAGCATCTAAGCTATGGAACCTGGAAATCTGGGTCCATTGGGGTCCCACTTGTCCCGTAGTCTATCGTGATCCTTCCGTGACTGAGCCTCAGTGTGTGCATCTTCAGTGTCTGTCTGGAGTGCATTTTAACCCTCTGATTGAGCTCTGCAATTACATCCCTCCATCTGACGTGATTCTGGGCCATAAGGCGGAGGTAAAATCTCGTGTGCCTGACGCTGAGGGCTTGATCACTGATGATCAGGAAGCGCTGGAGGATTGTCCTGTAATCCAGTACGTGACAGAAAAGGCACCTCGTCAGTCCAGTTGTACCCATGTGTCTCAACACTCGGCAGTAGGTATAGTAATGATGCAGGAGACCTTATTTTGTGGTCTTGTTGATACAGGAGCACAGGTTTGTCGTGTAAGCGAGTCTGTACTGAGCCAACTTGGCATAAAGTACAAGGTACTGTCAGGAGAACAGTTAGAGGGGTTGACTGGTTCCTGCATCAGCATTCTAGGCTACGTCCAGTTAGAGGTGAAGTGTCTACCGGGTGGAGGCTACCACTATTTAACTATGAGGTGGTAGCTGCCAAAGACATTAACTTTTGTTTTGTTCTTGGTAGAAATCTACTGGACACAGCCTACCTAACACTGGATTCAGCCCGAGAACAGTTGGTGTATGACCATACTGCTGTTCTCAAGTTGTCTCCCAAGGTACTCTCAGTCTCCTCCCTGCATACCGAGACCACTGTTATGAAGGTAACTGATCCTGAACCTGATCGGGGAGTGTTCTCCGGAAATGCACTTCTGTCTTTTAGTCAGGTGTCCAAGATCCAAGATCATCGACAGATTCAATCTGTCATTACGATGATCTACTCTGGGGTTCCTGCATCTCGAGTTCCATGCTCCTATCTACCTTAAAGGAGATGTTGGTCGGACCTGGAAGTACACCAGGGTTTGCTAGTGAAGCAGAATCCAGACAGCTCAGTAGTCCCAGTAGTCACCTTCAATGTCCTGATCGACCTAGTTGCCGAAACACACCTCCAGAATGCTCACTGGGGGATCGGAAAAATGATTGCAATGCTCCGTCGATTTGTCTAGCACAGAATTTGATTAATGTGATCAGAGATATGGGAATGTCAGACTTGTAAGGTCTCAAGGGAGGTGGTTGCCCTGCCGACCTTGAAAATAGTGACCTCTTCTCCCTTTGAATTGGTTGCTATGGACCTTGTGAGTCTCCCAACAACCAGTACTGGTTTTATTGGGTGTCTGATGGCAGTTGACCATTATTCCAAGTGGGTGACGGCAGTATCCACAAGGAATAAGAAGAGCAGTACAATATGCCTGGCGCTTGAAGACCGAGTTTTTCCTGTTATTCCTCATGTTCCAGTCCGGATATTGACTGATAACGGCCCTGAGTTTATTTCCCAGGAATTTACTGAGTTGTTGGAGCAGTACAATGTTGTTCATGTGAAAACAACTCCGTATAAACCCTCTAGTAACGGTGCAGTGGAGCGAGTGAATCGTACCATTGGTGAGTTACTGAAGGTGATTTCTGGGGAATCTCGGAAATGGGACCAGTACTTATCCCGAGCAGTTCTCAGCTACAACCATTCCCACCACACTGAGATTGGCTGTACTCCAGCTGAGAACATAATGAAGGGTGCTCACGATGTTCATAGTACCCCATTCTGAAGGACATCCTCGGTACAAACCGTTTAAAGAGGGCTCTCTGGTGCTTAAGAAGGTGCACCTGTTGGGACACCTGACGAACAAGCTCATCCCTAGGTTTGAGGGGGTATTCCGTGTTACTAAGGTACACGAGAATAAGGTCACCTATGAGTTGAAGAGACTGCCTGATGGTGAACTGGTAAGAGCTCACCATATCCAGTTAAAGGTCTGGTTTGAACCTCCAGTTTATCTTAGGAGGCACTTTCTCTGGTATCCGAAGGATCCTGATCCTGTAACAGAGACTCGGAATAGTCCTGGACTCGTGGAGGATAGTTCAACTTCCTCTGAAGTTTCTGAGAGTTCTGGTTCTAGTAGTGATGGCGATTCGTATGGGGTGGCTCCAGTAGTGGCATCCTACCTTTGGCCTGAGATTGTAACAAGTCTCGACGACAGAGGAAAAGTCACCATCCTACTAGAGCTATTACTCAGCCTAAGCCCATTCTTAAGCCAGCTAGGACTTACGAGAGAAAAAAAGCACTGGATGCTTGGTTATATCCTCCAGAAAATTGCGATGAGACTCCTGTATTAAAGCATGAATCGTCTCGAGATCGTTTGGTCCTCCAACTGTGGGAGAACATCCCCACTGAAATGTGTGAAACCCCTATTTTGTCTCCCAAATCGGTGGTTCACTCTCTGTGCCTGAATTTCCAATGCCCCAGTTCTTAGCTTCTTCTTTCCGAGAGAAAGGTGTCGTTCATCCTCCAGGGAGTTGGGAATTCTGGGAAGTTTCCAGTATTCTGTTATTGGAACTACTTTCTGTTGGTTCCAAGAGTTCCAGTCCAGATTGGTTAAGACCTGCTACTTTAGAAAGCCCTGTTTCTGAATCGGCAGTGTCTATTCATCCTGATTATGACTTTCTTGGCTTTTTGCCACCAAATTGTGCCGACCAACTGTTGCCTGAAGATCCCACCTCTAGTGGATTTAGTCCCCCATGGACTAGATCAAAATGTCCTGTTCTTGACCTACCTTTAGTTCAGCCTCAAGTCCTGAAGTGGAGACCTTGTCTCACTGACCAGATGAATACTATAGAGAGGGAACCATCCTCCATTCCTGTCACCTAAGAATTCAAACCCTTCCCGACATTCTGATAGTATATTAAAACACCAGTCAGAGCTCGAGGCTGAAGGGGCACAGTCAGGTGTATCTAACCTGAACGCTACAACACTGTTTGGGTCGCCCGAAACACAACTTTGCCCTGAGTCATCGCCTGATTTTTCAGGATTTTTATTGTCCTCTTCTGGGTGTACGGATTCTGTCTCTGGTTTACCTCAAAGAATGTCGATCACCTGCAGATACCAACTGTTAAGCGAGGTTATCGATCGATTAAAGACACCCAGCTTGTACCTGGAGAGTCGCCGGCTTAGCCTGTCTCCGGTGCTGCGAGAAATTAATATGGCTCGCCGGCAGATTGCTGAATCCCAGCGCATGTCCCGAGACATATTTTGACACTCAGAAGAACTATAAATCTCCCACTGGATTAATTTTTGTACAGTTTTTAAAGAAGGTTTTGATAATAATTATCCTTTTTTGTCATGTTTTGATTCCCACATTGGGGTAGATAAAAGGCTGAGATGAGACACGTTGTGTGAAGGAATCTTTAAGTAGTCACGGTTTATGCAATAGTCGTAATAATTGTTATGCTGTAAATTGACCTTGACCGTGACAAGTTATAATAAATTCAATAAAATTCTATTACCCTGTAATACCTGTAGTCCAAAATTAATGAATTTTGTATTCTTTTAAATTGATTTTGGACTGCAATGAATAATTTTTTTCTTGATAGATCATGACTGTATACCTGTAATACTGAAATGTTTCTTGTAAATAATGAAATTCATTATATTGTATGTTATTGGAGCATTTCTGGGCTCGACCTGTGTCGCTCCGTGAAATGCTCCTTATAGCAGCATTTCTAAATACTGCTAAATATACAAGAGAAAAAAGTTGCATGGAATGCCAGGAATAAACCCAGCTTGCTCACTCTAATAGAGTGTCGGTATAATAACTGGGGCGTGTTGACAAACTCAACATAAGCATTCACCAATATGCACATATATTCAAGTTTGAAAGCTGGTGGAAAAACTCTCCAAAGATGATATGCATGCCTTAGATGCATGATATCATTCAAGATGCATGACATAGTACAATCGGGTTTGACATGATGCTGCACAAAAACATGACGACTACACAAACAAAGAGCAGTCATAGTATATTGGCTGAGCTTATTTCTTATACAGTATGGAAGAATTCCATCAAAATTAAACACTACCAATTTTGAAAAGGTCAAACTTTGGGAAATTTGTATGAATTCCAACTAAAAGAACAAGTTTCCAATTTTACTGGAAAGGTGAATACCACAAGACTAAAGGAGAGACTTGCGAGTGCTATTCCAGATCTTAAGGCAGTTCCATAGGGTTCCTATGTTGGGAGGAGATGCTGATCTTCCGTTCTGACATCGAAGATACCATCAAAATTGCTTATTCCAACAATGATGATGATGATAATGATGCCATCCATATGGTAAGTGCTGCACAAATACTGAGAAAAAGGACATTACGGTACAGAGTACTGTACAGTATTCATTTGATATGAAAAGGATGCTGTCCTAGAAGGTGTTCTTGTGGTAAGTGCTGCACAAATACTGAGAAAAAGGACATTACGGTACAGAGTACTGTACAGTATTCCTTTGATATGAAAAGGATGCTGTCCTAGAAGGTGTTCTTGCTCTTGTGAGCATGATCCTGTGAGGGCAAAGTAGTGTATCAAGCAACGAAACAAATCTACTAGTTCTGCAACAGTAGTAGCTCTAATATTATCTCAGCTAGTGGTGTTCAATACAAGGAAAACCTCTGAAAGAATTGGCTGTGCCTATTCTTGCCACCACAAGACCAAAGAAACTCCTCTTGTGATTTATACTGGTTTGATAATTCATGTCAAAACTAGAATGAGGGAACTTCTGGAAAAACTGTCAAACTGCGGTTTGTGTATCTCATATGATAGGGTCCGGGAATTTTTCAGACATGCATGTGCTCTATTTGAGATTGATTGATTGATTTAAGAGTTCTCTGGCATCCTGACATCGAAGGTCATTGACACCGATATCGTTTGTTATAAATAAAGAATAAAAGAATATTCAATCTAAAACCGTAAAAGCGAAGATGTCTTTATAAAATTTAAACAGCTTTCAGAAGACCTGCTTCTGAAATAATTCTAAAAATACTAAAAGCATTGTACAACACATCCTGCCCAGAGAGAGATTAATGTGTTACCTTCCCCATTGTGGAACAATTTACACATTAACTATGCACCAGTAATGAATGACCTAGCCCAAAGCGACAAAAAGGAAGTTATGAGAACAGTGCTGTGGCTAGTGTCAGTTGGGCGATCCCAGCATGAAAAATTTGTTGCTGAATGGTTGGAGCAAAGAGTTATCCCAGTACTGTATCAGATGATATCTCCAAAACCAAAATGGACTCTGCTCCATAAGACATCCTCCCTCACACAGACAGGAACCTGTCATCATACCAGCACTGACAAACAAGTGTGAGCAATTCAGCAAGATGTGCATTTCATGTCAATCATGCAAAGGAGACACCGATGAGTTTTTCAGATTGAAACACCATAGCGTACCACTTTCTCTTTGATATGGTTGAGCTAAGAATGTATACACAGTAAGACCTCATCAAATACTTTGATGACGTGTAGCACCAGCGGACTAGCTCACTAGTTTTAATTAACAAAAGTTCTAGATAGAGATGTGTTGGTCAATATGCAACTTATGGACTTGGAGAAAAAAACCTGTGTGTAATAAAGAAAAGAATATTTAACGCCTTTTAAAAGTACTTCATTAAGCAGAAATAACTATGAATTAATGATACGTGTGTAAGAATCTAACTCACAGTCAAAAACTATTACATTTATGGTACTTACATTTTCATAGCCATGATGCTCTCCGAGGCACCAAATCACCTGAAAAGATCAAATAATTTTTCAGTACAGCACTAGCATCTTTACATACAAACCATTTCAACAATTACAAAATAATCAATATAAAGTTTTAACTCATATATATGAACAAAAACTAACAAATCTTATAGTCAATAATGCATTTCACAAAGCAAAAGACCTAAAATCTTTAGTAATATTGTTATTGTTATAATTATTATTATTATTATTACAATTATAAATAGAAAAGTTATAACCCTGGTTGGAAAAGCAAGGAGCTATAAGCCCAAGGGCTCCAACCGGACAAAATAGTGCAATGACGAAAGGAAATAATTAACTATATGATAAGTAATGAATAATGAATATAAAATGTCTTAAGATCAGTAACAACATTGAAATAGATCTGTCTTATATAAACTACAAAAAGTGACTTATGTCAGCCTAGTAAACATTTAAATTTCAAAGAAAGTTTGAACTTCTGAAGAGTACATTTGCAAATTCAGATTAAACTATTATATATGGTTTACATATTAATAATCAAAAGGTATCTTCCACTATAATATTCAAATGGAAGCAACGACAATATTATAATGCAGTATCAACATCTTATTCCAAAAACTGTACTGATCATAAACATTTACTAATATTCTTATAAAAAACAATCTAATGAAATTATTATAAAAGTTGCACAATGAAAAGCAAAAAATTAGACAGAAGAAAAGAGAAAAATTGGAAGAGAATGTAAACCAGGACCTACAGTACTAGGTTAGGTTAGGTTAGGTTGGATCATGTCCTATTAAAGGTTCTTTTTAAATTTTGTGTTTGTATATTAATAGGCATCATTGCTACAGCATTGACAAATTCATTACAGCATATCTTCCCTTTTTAAGTGTACATTGCAGTTTTTCTTAGGGTCACAGTACTAACTTATACACAAAGGGCTTGAAAAAAATGGTTTGCACAAATCAGAAATGCATAAAGCATATGATGGTTGAAAAAACCCACTTCTTGTACAGTACAATACATTGTTTGCTGTTATTAACCTGTAGAAAAGGTTTTGTAGTTGATACAAACTGTATCTTAGCTGTAGATAAGCAAGTAAACTACATGATGAAGTGTAGATTGACAGGTAGATGATATAAAGTTCACAGGACTGCATTGATTAGCTAATGTGGCACCAAAACAGTTTTAAAGATCTGATACAGAATTATATTGGTATATCATAAGTCATTGTCAGTGCTATACCATCAAATGGTGTGGGCGACATTAATTGTAGACAAACGCACATACTGGGCCGCAGATTTGGTACAGTAGTCTACTTTACTTTGTTCCTCTCTCTTTTGCCTTTGTGCTATTATCATAATTATTGTTATTACTTGCTAAGCTACAACCCTAGTTGGAAAAGCAGGATGCTCTAAGCCCAGGCACTCCAACAGGCAAAATAGCCCATTGAGGAAAGGAAAAAAGAGAAAAAATAAAATATTCTAAGAAGAGTAACATCATTAAAATAAATATCTCCTATATAAACTATATAAACTTTAACAAAACAAGAGGAAGAGAAATTAGATAGAATAGTATGCCCGAGTGTACTCTCAAGCAAGAGAACTTTAATCCAAGACAGTGGAAGACCATGGTACAGTAGCCATTCATAGCTCGGAGGATTGTGTGAGCCTAAAGTGAGAATACAAAAAATTCTCAAATGTCAGTTAGGCATTCTACCACTGCAGAACAGTAACCCTATATTTGTATGAATGAAAATCTTATTTATTGCATATATTAAAAACAAAACTCTTGGATGATGGAGATAATGACTTTCTGTAGCATTCTACAGGTTTAAAAAAAAAGAAAACACTATTGAGACTGACTAAATCCAAAGAGGATTCATTGGCTAGATTCATCAAAGGATAGCCTTGTGATGCGCAGTGCCTATCCAATGAAGGCAAGTGACCCTTGCCAGTCCCTACTAATTCCAGTATAATCATCTACCAGGCATCAGGAGTAAAAGCTGAAAAGACATCTCGTCTCTCACCTTAAATCCAATCCATCACCCTGCTGCTAGTGACTTCATCGAGATTTAGGGGGGCATTTCCTACACACCCAATGTTCTTGTTACTTTAAATTGAGACCTTTGCGTCAATAGGCGTAGGAGGAGATTATGATGAGGATGATAGTGATTGAGACTGACCTAAAGCATTACTGTTAATCAATATTCATGTCCATATCACACATCTGAAAGTCATAAGCACAGAGTGACCACTAATTTCCAGCCACTACATGCTTTAAGCTGACTATAAGTAGTTCAAAGGAAATATCCTAGTCATACAATATGGTCTCTATGCTCAAGAAATAAAAGCCAAACTAGCACAACCCATATCCCATAGCCAGCATAGTGTCTAACAAAAATGTCTCTAAGCTAATGAAAGGTAAACGTAGATTAGTAATAACAATACTATAGAGTTCTTTTACATAATAAAAGATGTTCAAATGTCTCTTGTGAAGTGGGGACTAAACTTAAGTTTTAAGTACTCTATCCTTGTTGACTCTTACTTTAGAGAAAGTATACTGTACTTCAGAGCCAATATTGACTGACATACGGAACCATCCTAATACTGTGGCTTCAATAAGCTTAACCAAAGCAAGACTTTAGATCATTATCCTCTCCTAAATGACATGAATTATTAGGGGTTTAGAATATATTCTTTATAGACCCCATTGGTAGCAATTTATGGTACCAGACCACACGATTCATTGGAATTAATATACGACCCTACTTCAGTATAGGAATAATAGAAGCTGGCATTAATAGCCGACAATCTTCTCAATAATGAGAGCCCTTGGGCAGGTTAGGTGAAATTTTATATCTCTTCTTGGTATAAACCAGACTGGGTTAAAACACGTAAAAGTCCCTTGGAACAAATCGGTTTCATGGAGATTGGGAAAAAATGAATGATAAGGTGAAGTCATAGGATCTATATTGCATTAAACAAAATGCTAATTTTGACTACAATAAAACCACAATAATTTGTCAAGGGCCAAAGATCATTGGAGAACAACAACATTAGATCCTTCTCTCTGGTTACGGCTTATTTTCCCTTTGGCTACACATACACCAAATAATCTGGCCTATTCTTTATATATTTTCCTCTGTCTTCATACACCTGATAACACTGAGATTACCAAACAATTCTACTCACTAAAGGGGTTAACTACTAAAATGTAATTGTTCTGTGGCTACTTTCCTCTTGGTAAGGCAAGAAGAGACTCTTTAGCTATGGTAAGCAACTCTTCTACGAAGAAATCCAAAATCAAACCATTGTCCTCTAGTCTTGGGTAGTGCCATAGCCTTTGTACCATGGTGTTCCACTATCTTGAGTTAGAGTTCTCTTGCTTGAGGGTACATTTGAGCTCACTATTCTACCTTGTTTCTCTTCCTCTTGTTTCTTTAAAGTTTTCATAGTTTATATATGAAAGATTTATTTTATTATTACCGTTCTTAAAAATTTTATATTAATTGTTATTTACTTCTCATAGTACAGTATATTTATTTCCTTATTTCCTTTCCTCACTGGGGTATTTTCCCAGCTGGAGCCCTTGGGCTTATAGCATCCTGCTTTTCCAACTAGGGTTGTAGCTTATCAAATAACAATAATAATAATAATAATAATAATAATAATAATAATAATAATAATAATAATAATAATAATAATAGTACTGGTCATGGCCTATGAATCTGCCAACAGACAAAAGATGTCTTAAACCATTACACGAGTGGAGTACTCATAAAATAATATCCTTACAGCCACATCTGCTCTGACAGAACTCCTTGAAGAAACAAGATGTTTGTAATTCATCCTGGGATCTAAGCAAGCAAAGGAAAATGAAATCTAAATCCCCTGGAATAAGTACTTAACTTGAATCATTTCACAAGTTGCGTCTGAACAACCTTCCTTTAGCCAGTTACTTTACATCATGCACTTGCCATAGTGAAAGAGACTGAAGTCCATAGTGGAAAAAACATGAACCTTTTAATAGTTTCATACACACCATTTGATATTATCATTACCAAGCAGGTGCAAATATGTCAAAACTGTGGTCAAATGAATAATATATACCTAGCCAAGGCTTTACTGTACTAATCCCATATCCTTGTCTAACGTTGACTAATCTATGCAAACATACACAAAGTTTAATATAAATTATCAAATGCAAATAAGAAGTATAGCCTACGGTATATCAAATAGGTCAAATATTTTATATCATTGATAAGAAATAAATTTGTATTTAATCTATAAATGTAACGCTAATTCATTCAGGAGCTAAATAACCAAAATTCTAGCCTCCTTAAATACTATCTTGATGATCAAGCATTATAAAAGTACCATCACTCACACATGCATTTCATATTGTATGTAATGAATGAAAATGAGAGTGCATAAACAATGACCAGAATAACTCCCAAAAATGGAATATAGGGGATGAAGAAACTGATGCTACTGCACTACAAGTATATTAAACTGCCCCATTAAATGTTTGCATATTTAATTTTTTCTCTTTAATACATTCATACAGTACAGAACAGTGAATCATAAGCCCAGCCTAAATTAAAGCAGTCTAGAATCTAAAGTTTCATTATCAAAGCAACACATTTTTCCGCAACTTAGCAGGTAAAGGTTCCATCTGCATTCACACACAAAACAGCACTGCAGACATAAGAATCATAGTAAAGCATAGAGAACAGTAAGAAAGGTAGAGAAGGAATATGAAAGAGTATTGTTCTCCGTACGTCACATCATTTTCAGAGATAATAAGATTCGACAGAACAAGGCCAAGATCGTACAGTCCGGGGAGAAGGGAGAAATTAGTGGTTCAGTGGATCCAAACTGCTTTCTATGACATACTGTACATTCTGAAACAAGAAAATCATTTTCTCTTGCTTTGTGAAGGAAGGTGTGTTTAAGGAACCTACAATCTAATAAGATCAAACACTGTTGACAGACCATAGCAAGGTGGATATACTTCTCTTTTTAAAGTATATCTTTGATGGATAGCGATCCTCCCTAAAGGAATCTCAGACATTGCTGAGTTATAGTACTTCAGTCATAGAAAGCAGAGCACAGTGACTGCAGGACTCAACTTCATGAGGCATTGCTGATTTTGTTTAAGGTAATGTTCAACTCTAAATCTATACTATGAATGTTTTCTTTGTAAATAAAAGACCAAAATAAACCTTTCCCTAAGAAGTTGCTGATTACTGGCACACTTCAAGCACAGTTTCCAATCTCAGGTCTTGGACTGAAGTGGGAACATTTATTCAAACATCAGTAGACTAAAAGTCCATGAACTTGCACGGAAAAGTTACAGCAAAAAGAATGTTTGTAAGTGAGAAAAAAAAAGGAGACAGAATGAGCGCTGTAAATACCGTATAAGTATACGTATAAGTATACAGCAAAATTTAAAAGCCTATTAACAGTAAGAGTGATTAGGAATCACTCATTAGTTATCCAAGCCCCACAAAAAAAAAAAAGGAGAAAGTAATATAGTTTTTACAAAAGAGATTTATCTTTGGGATAAGTTTCTTTCTTTCTCATTAATCCTTTCTCTGTAAAGTAAGTATTTTCTTTTTCAGGAAAATCATAGAGACCAGGACCAATGTATCCTGTACACCATATCACCTACTGCTCAGAACAGAGCCGAGGTCTTCATCTCGTCATGAGGGGTGCTAAAGTAAGTTACAAGTATAATTTTCTTTAAATATTACTATTACGATCATATTTCATATCATTATAAGTAACCCTGCAACCCCAGTTATAAAATCACAATGGTAGAAGGCCAGGGCAAATAAAATAAATAAAAGTGTGTGAAAGGAGACTAACATCAATAGTCTTGACAAAAATTAATTCGCCTCAGATGGGCTTATAAACATTGTTCAAATATAAAAGCTCAAGCACAGTACTGTACTTTACAGCCAATTAAGAAACTCCACTTACAAAGAAAATAATTCTATGTGTTAATTAAAACTAATTATATTGAACAACATATACTCTGCAATTTATTCAATTCTTATGATATGGTGACAAAAATTTGACAATGCACTAGAGCAGTGATTCTTAACCAGTGGTGCTTGCACACAGTTCCTAAAGGGTGCAAGGATGCCTCTGAATAATTAAAGCAAAATATATACTTATATGCTCATACTTTTCCTGAAAATTAATTTTGCTTCAGGAGTGTTCTGAGAGAGAGAGAGAGAGAGAGAGAGAGAGAGAGAGAGAGAGAGAGAGAGAGAGAGAGAGAGAGAGAGAGAGAGAGAGAACCCTAAAGTTCCAAACCAAATATCCTAATGAAGTGGCAAGGATGCAACAGATGTTTGCCTTTTTGGCTGATGTGCATTTAGCACTCAATGAACTCAATATCTCTCTGCAGGGAAGGGTACTTAACATTGTGACTGCAAGCTAGAAATTAACTGCTTTCAAAGAAAAACTTGTCATGAGGATTAAGTGTGTGAAGATGGAGATTTTGGTAAATTTCTCCTGTATGGGAGTCATGGAAAATGCTACCCTGCGTTCAGTCTTTGTTGCAAAATGTTTTGGACATATGCAGATGCTGAGTACTTCATTTGAGGGTTACCTCTTGTGTGGAGAGCTGCAAACCTGTGACAACTGGATCCTGAACTCTTTCATGCAGAATTTGGAAAATGTTGATGATGACATAAGACAAATCTTATGTACACGAAATTATTTGTTGCCTAAATGAGTACAGTATTGTACAATTGTACCTAATCTGTAATCACAGTTACCCACATGAATAATGACAACAGTTAAATTGTGATGAAGGATAACTTCATCATCATCATTTCCTTCTACACCTATTGACACAAAGGGCCTCGGTTAGATTTCGCCAGTCGTCTTTATCTTAAGCTTTTAAATCAATACTTCTACATTCGTCATCTCATACTTCACACTTCATAGTCCTCAGCCACGTAGGCCTGGGTCTTCCAACTCTTTTAGTGCCCTGTGGAGCCCAGTTGAAAGTTTGGTGAACTAACCTTTCTTGGGGAAGTGTGAAAGTAAAAATGAAAAAAAAAGCACTGAATTATGGATAAATAAATATAAAAAAACTGATGTGGTAGAACATAGTTTTAACATTATGATAAATCTGAAGTTCAATATTAATCCTTTTAAATCCCAGGCATTGGCAAATTCTGTGTATAAGAAAAATTGCGATAAAGTAACATATAACTTCACTGACCATTTGGGAAGTTGCTAATTTGTCTGTCAGTCATTTTAAATAGACATACTTTTGGTATGTTGTTCAATCTGTGGTAGGGGTGCAAGAATTCTACCACCGTATGTCCATATCATAGAAAGGACTGAAAGGACAGCTGCTCCCTTGCAATCTTGCTTTTTAGCAAAAGGCTAGATGGCCTACTGCCAATAACTGTGGAAAAAGCTGCCTTGCAGTTGGAGTATTTAGTCAATGGTTAGGCCCACCACCAATAACTGGTTGATGACTGAAAGGGCATAAAATCATGAAACCATCTGCCACATTTTTAAACAAGCCTTATGCTATTAGTAATATCTAAGGCATAGGAGAGGGCACATCAGGGCAACTGATCCCCTCAATGTAGGGATAACAGTGGGAAAGAAGAAGATACTTTTACTTGATTGTAGTATTAAAAAAAAAAAAAAAGAGGTTAAAATATAGTCAAAAAGTGAAAACCAGAGCATTGTAAGATCAACTTTGGATGAATGGTCAGATCATCCTAAATAAACCAAAGAGATGAGACATACTGACTTTATAAGACTAGCTGCTGTAATAAGACAATCTCCTTAAAGCCATACTGTGAGATATATTCTCAATTAATAATTTCTAACAAACTGTAATTTATATCCGTTTCACTATTGTCTATAAGAAATTGACTTTTAAATACTTGGAGATTGGAACATGCAATTCCAAATGAATATTCTCCAGCATCAGGTAATCATCAATATCTTAAGACAGAATATTACAACCTTCCACTGCATTGGCACTATACTGTACAGTATAGGCGAGGGTAAAAGTTTGAAGTACAGGTACTGTACAATAATAACATTTACTTAGTTGGGACCTACTTCTAGCTATTTCTAATGACCAAAGTCTTTTGAATTGTACAAGTAGGTACTGCAGGATATGGAACAGCACACCGTCTGGTAATCAGCTTCATTGCTACTAACTTGGCTATCAAATGCACTTTTAAATTTCCATAAACCTATGCATGGAAAGAGACCCAGTATAATGAAATAGTGTTTCCACTGCAACACCACAAGAATAATCATTGAAACTATACAAAACAACTGGATGAACTATTATCTCAATGAAAAAAAGATGAACATGACTAATTAAAACTGCATACTCCTGCCAGAAAATGGCATCCATATCAAAAGAGGAATGATAGCACATTTGTGATAAGGCAACAATGGTGTTTACTCTACTTCAATCAAAATCAGTAAGTACTTGATGGCTCTGCATGGGAAAAACCTACTCCCTCTTCTTAAAGGCTCTGGTCAATTCTGCACCACTCTAGTGTGGAGAAGATATCATCGTCTTCATACCCAAGACTCACATTCCTATATCCTCCCTAGCAATTGGAAAAGCAGTATATTCTATAGTCTTTGCCATATTGTCCAAGAACAACCTTTCCACCTTTCAGCCAATAGGACTTTGAGATCTGTGTTTGTATAAGAGGCATCTGTGATAGGCAATAGGTAACTTTGTTGATTGTATGAAAATACTATTGAAGAGATAACATTAGAAAGGGGAATACTTGCACTTTTTTCGGTAGTATTTGAAATAACTGACAAAATAATGCACGAGAATATCATAATTCCATTCTGAATGATTCGTCAGTGAATTACAAGTAAACATCTGACAAGCTGCACAATGGCAAAGCTGCGAAACCCTCTGGAATGAAAAGCTAATCAGACAGTTGAATCATTGGACCTTCAGAAGCTCAAACTTGCAGCAAAATGAATGACAAGAGATAAATCGATAAAACAAGCAAGGACTGGTTGGAATTTATGCTCAAGAAGTCCAAAGATGTTGCTGTCTTCATGAGGTGACAGCAGAAGTAACACCGTATCATGTAAATCTAAAGAAATTGTACCATACCATCTGTAGATCCTGGCATTCAGAAACATTCATTATGTAACCTAATGTTACTACAGTATGGTAACAATCTTTAAAGAAGATTCAGTTGTAGGAACATCAGATGTTGAAATACAGTTTACCAATTTCTTTATATAAGATTAATGGAAGAAACCATAACGAATAAAGATATAGAGGTCCTTGGGAGCTGCCTTATACAAACAAACCTAGTAGAATGAATGAATGAAGTGAGGAAGAATGAAAACTCCCCCTTGATAGATGACTGACTAAACGTTTTCTAACTGTTCCTACAATTTTATGAAGCAATACTTCACAAACTCATCACTCACCAGTAATTTCAAAATCAATCTTTTAGCCAGAGGAGCAAGGCACCAAAAGACTTCTTGAAATGATATCACTAACTTCAGATTTCGTGATATCTCTATTTAATAACATCAAAACCAGCAGTTTAGCTTACTATGGATTTTGGTAAAATATTATACAAGCACTGGACATAATGGATTTCAGCATTCCAAATATGTGTTGGTCCTGTAATTTATACACGTACCAACTGGGGTTGTCTGTACCTAATAATAATAATAATAATAATAATAATAATAATAATAATAATACTGTACAAGAAGCAAGAGACCCATGTAAAAGAGCATTGTCTACAATTCAGTGGCAAGGTACAAGTATTCTATGTAATTTCTCTTCCATTTGTAATTTTAAAGTTTTTTTATAGTTTATATAGGAAATACTTATTTCAATGTTGTTACTGTTCTTAAAATATTTTATTTTTCCTTGTTTCCTTTCCTCACTGGGCTATTTTCACTGTTGGGGCCACTGGGCTTAAAGCATCCTGCTTTTCCAACTAGGGTTGTAGCTTAGCAAATAATAATAATAATAATAATAATAATAATAATAATAATAAAAATAATAACAATAAAAATAATAATAATAATAAAAATAGTAATAATAATAATAATATTAATAATAATTACACCTGATAAACAGATCCATCTGTTCATAAATACAAAAAATACAAAAAATGAACAGGACCTACAAATACAAAAATACTTACCTACAAAATTTGGATTCTTGAAGGCAATCTGCTGGACTGGAGCTCTAGACCAGCTAGAGCTCAACAGTCTTCTACTGAGTTAAGGGTGGAGGAGCTAAAGTATTTCTGTGGCCTGATTAATAACGTGCCATTAGTGTCTGTAACCTTACCATCCTTGTGACCTAAGGTAGGGGGAGCCTATAGGTCTATTTGCTTTGTCATCAGCAGCCACTGCTGGCCCTCCCTGTTCCTAGCTTGGGTGGAGAGGAGGCTTGGGCGCTGATCATATAATATATGGTCAGTCTCTAAGGCATTGTCCTGATCGCTAGGGCAATGTCACTGTCTATTTGCCTCCGCCATTCATGAGTAACTTGGCTATTTTTCACTGCTGTCACCGTCACTGAGCAGACTTTAATCCTGAAACGACAAAAGCAATTGGTTAAATAGCAAAAAACCTCTTTCTTCTTAAATCTAATTTTCAATATGAAAACTTTTTTAACAGGAGAAACAGCCAATACAGTATGTGTGTGTTGTTGTGTGTATGCATTTGTCATTAAAAAAAAAACAATTTATAGTAACAGTGGGTGGCTTCTAGGTAAATTAATAATCTATCCCTCCCCTATTCAAACGCAACTGCTGTGTGTATGAAAGCCATGTGCAGTAAACTTCCACAGTCATGGCCACTTCATCAAGACAGAAAGGCTCACTGGGTGCACATCAAACCCTCCCAGAATACTTACGTCTTTCCCAACACTGTCACGAGAGAGAGAGAGAGAGAGAGAGAGAGAGAGAGAGAGAGAGAGAGAGAGAGAGAGAGAGAGAGAGAGAGAGGGGCATTCCTTCAAACTTAACGGTTTTAATTATCAATTTCATCACACGTTACACCCACACCATACCCGCCCTCATACCCACATCAATAATATCCCACACTGTTTCCCCAACATCATCCCACGTCGACCCACAGACCATCTGAGGACAAAACTGGCTACTTCCCAACCACAGTATTCTGGTGTTAACGTTGAAGGCAGAAAACAAAGCACAAGAAGAAATAAAGAAGGGTATCCATGTCCTTTTCAGAGCTCAGAATCTTCAATACATCAAAGACACAATTGCAGTCAATCGAGAGGTAAAGATATTAGCATTTAAGGGAACCTGGTGGATCTGTACTGCTATCTATGTCATACAGCCTAGAACAGGAAAGTCTCCTTCTCTAGATTAATGAAGGAAGCTGTAGTTACCGAAGTTACAATCTAATAACACCTGATTAATAATAGTGACCTTAAACTAAACTCCAATTAATTTTCATTTTCATGAAACCATCTCCATCCAATGAGACAAGAAAGCAAAGTGGACATGAAGCTATAGAGGGTCTCGCAGGTCACAGAACAGTGACTACAGAACTCTGAAATTCACAGAAGACATCCCTTGTAGTTTTATGCTACCATGAGTGTAAACGCTACTTATTTGTATTTAATTTTCCTCCTGGATTAGGTCTTTGCCATGAATATGAGGCACTGATGCCACGTGATCGTGATTCCAGTTAATCTATCAATAACCGAGGTCATCCACGTACCGGTAAACACAGGCATCATGGTGACATCTGCTGTACCTCTGAGTTTCACTTTACATAAGATCTCAAGTAGTTTACGTATAAGAGTCACAGTCAATCTAATAATTCAGCTATCAATAGATCTCAGGTCATAAGCAACATAAAAGTCCGTAATAGGCCATCTTGACCATAAGGTCCTATACCTAAAATACATAGATTCGTAAACGCCTTTTATTGGTATATGCTTAAGCGCATTTAGCCTTACTCTGAGCTGTAGCATATAAGGGTATGTTTATGGAAATGGAGATAGATGAAGACCTAGAACTAATAGGAGTTAAGGAGAACAATTACAAGACTGACAACCATAGAGGGAAGAGTTGACGTAAAACCTTTTCAAGAAGATATTGACGTAGAATGATTAAAAGACATGGCAGGATGTATAATACGATATAAATTCTATCTTGTACGGCTGTTACAGTACTGTATATCTTTTGGTTATTCATTTATTGAGAGAAAACTTCTCTGGGATGTAGATACCCTGGCACTGTACAGGGATGGTAAGGCAAAGCAGATGTGTTTATGGAGGTAAGTCTTTAATATTCTATTATTTCTTAGCTCAGGATAATATGCGAGAATAGCAAACAAACTCCTATACATCTGGGCCATTCACTCAGTAGAACATTGACTGGTCCCTTTTTACATCCTGAATGAAACTTGACAAAAGTTAAAGAAAATATAATCATTTTCAGATCAGCTTGTGCAGAAGTCTCATGTAACAATGTCAAAATGCTGTATATCATGGTTACTTTAGAATATGTTATGTCATTCTAGATGGAAAAGCAGAAAGTGACAAGGCTAAATGTCTCAGTTGGTAAAAAAAAACATGAAACTGTACAAACAAGTTTTGTACACAAGGTCAATTGATTAATTGATAGGTTTGAAATTTTCTGGCCTCCTGACATCTAAGGTCACTGATGCCAATATCATTTGTCATAAATAAAGAATAAAAGAATATTCAATTAAAACCATAAAAGCGAAGATGTCATTATAAAAGTTAAATGGCTTTCAGAAGATCTGCTTCTGAAATAAACCTAAAAATACTGCTAGCTAACTACAATACATCACGTCCAAGAATCTTGGCAAGGATGAACCTGCCATCCTCACCTTCTCAAACATACCATTTTTCTATTTCTTTCAGTACTATAAATGGGGCATTCCCTCAACAAAAGCCTCACTGTCAAGGGTACCAAACAGTTGTCGCAATAAGGCTGGTGTTGGTCAGCTAGCAGAAATTCATGTGTCAACCAAGTGTGACCAATGCGGAGATAACAAATAGTCTCCCACTTTTGGGATATAACATTCGTTATTTATCTCATCTACCACCTCAATGCTGTTGCCAATTATTATAAATCAAAGTCAATTAGCTTAACAAGTAAGGCCCGACACAGCCTTCAAAATGAGGTCTATAATCCATGGCAAAGGTAGGCCACAAGTGCTGTACCATCCTGACTACAGTCAAAACACAGGCATGTAGTTTTTAGGGTGTTTCCAAGGATAGCAAGAGAATTATCACAGGCAATAGAATCACTGCAAAATAAAACACGTCAAAAAAGTTTCCTTGGTTCTTATAAGGCGCACACATAGTATACACACTGTACAGAAATGGGAGCCTGTATCTGAAATGTAAGGTACTGTACGTATAAAACCGCAAGGCAGCAAAGATTCAAAAACAGTTGCAACTATCTCGCTTATGCAGTCACGTGGGATACAGCATTAAATGTAACTGGTTTGAATTCTATTAGAAAAAATTTAGACCACACTAACTGCAAATCCTTCAGTGAAATCTAGCAACTCTTGATTGGAATTTGATTCAGAGGAAAATGACTAAAAATAATCAAAGCGATGAACAAAAACTGGATGAACTGGTAGACAATGCAACCCTGAATCAAATTCCAATCAGGAGGTTCTAGATTTCACTGAAGGTTTTGCAGTTAAGAGTTGTTTAATTTTTCCTAATAAAATTCAAATCAGTCATATTTAATGTTGTTGCTCACTTGACTACATTAGTAAAATAGTTGGGACTGTTTTTAAGTCTTTGTGGCCTTGCTGTTTTGTACGTACAGTACCTTACGACGTTTCAGATACAGACTCTCATTCCTGTACAGTGTATACAATAGATGTGTGCCTTATAAGGACCAAGGAAATTGTATTTAACATTTTCATTTTGCTGTGAGCAAGAGTTAGGATCATCATCATCATCAGTTTTATGTCACTTTCCCTTCCTGACAATGAGTGTAAATGAGTTTTCATGTATAATTGGGGATCATCACTTTAAAGCAATTTTTTGTTAGAATTCCTGCCTATTATAGGTCTTTGTGTATACAGAACCTATTCACAATTTCATTAGTGGATTTGCTAGTATGATATACAGTAAGAGAACACCAAAACTAAAGTCTTAATTACCGGGTAGCTACATAGATGAAAGACCACATTCCTTACATACTATGTTAGAGCCAAAAGAAGACAAATGAATAAAACTCCCAATAAGATATCTATATCAAAAGGGAAATTTCTATAAAATGATTTAAAGATCATTAGAGGGAGATTATATATCTTACCTACCAGGGCCACAAACTAAGGTGTTCATATTATTTGCAACATCGCCAGTAAAGAAAATACAATAAGGCTGAAGTACATATACCAGAAATATTCTGCCAATAAGCAAAGCTTCAACAAAGGTAAGATGGCCATGTTAAGTACATTCAATGGAATTAGAAACATGAAACATTGGCATCCTGTTGTCTCAATTTGTACTATTCACATTTGGCTTTATATTTTTCATAGTTCCCCAAATCTTAACCTTTTTACCCCCAAAGGACGTACTGGTACGTTTCACAAAACTCATCCCTTTACCCCCATGGATGTACCGGTACGTTCTTGTAAAAAAACTGCTATTTAAATTTTATTTGCATATTTTTGATAATTTTTTGAAAATCTTCGGGCATTTTCCAAGAGAATGAGACCAACCTGACCTCTCTATGACAAAAATTAAGGCTGTTAGAGCAATTTAAAAAATATATACTGCAAAATGTGCTTGAAAAAAATTAACCCCTGGGGGATAAGGGTTGGAAATTTCCAAATAGCCTGGGGGTAAAAGGGTTAACATGCAGTACTGTACAGCAGTAAAGAAGGAATAATCTGCTTATACAAAACTATAAAAATAAACGTACACCGAGTACAAAAGAGCACCACTGCTATGATCAAAGGCAACCAAAAGGGCTGGTTGCCACAAAAGGTTAACATTCAAAGCAAGTTCCCATAGGGCAATGTCCATAAATTTGTGGAGGGAAATCAAAAGCGCAACCAATATCCATACGTCAACTATAAAATAATTATGATTACTGTACTACATAAAGACAATATTAGTCACAACAGTTACACCAATGATACAAAGTGATTAGAATATCAGCATCAAAGTCTTGGCAAACAAGACCATTTGACAATTTTAGTAAAGGGGATAAAGGGACTTCCAGTTATGAGTAAAGTGACAGGATCACCTCAACTGAATATTTGTGCAGGGAAGGAAAAGAAAATTGTTCAGGCACGAGAAATAAAAAAAGGTGTTTTACACTTATGATGTACCAAATCCCATGAACTGAAAAGAAAACAAACCGTAAGAAAACTCCGCACCAGTAACTTGTTTATATGACGGAGGAGCAGAGGCTCTTGCATTGGCAGCCTGTCTGAAGAGATGTACGGTAATTATTTGCAAGGGGGCGATGTGAAAAAATTGCAATTTTCCATAAAACAGGGCATGAAGACCGTGCTTGGTTGGCAAGGGAACACATAAGACTGACAATGACGGCGAGAGACGAGATGGGGTTGGTGATGACGGAACCACCCGAGTGTGAAAATGGCAAGGGAACCCCCAAGACTGACAATGACGGCGAGACGAGATGGGGTTGGTGATGACGGAACCACCCGAGAGTGTGAAAATGGCAAGGGAACCCCCAAGACCGACAATGACGGCGAGACGAGATGGGGTTGGTGATGACGGAACCACCCGAGAGTGTGAAAATGGCAAGGGAACCCCCAAGACCGACAATGACGGCGAGACGAGATGGGGTTGGTGATGACGGAACCACCCGAGAGTGTGAAAATGGCAAGGGAACCCCCAAGACCGACAATGACGGCGAGACGAGATGGGGTTGGTGATGACGGAACCACCCGAGAGTGTGAAAATGGCAAGGGAACCCCCAAGACCGACAATGACGGCGAGACGAGATGGGGTTGGTGATGACAGAACCACTCAAGTGTGTGAAAATGACAGCCGAGAGGTAATCCAAATATGAAAGACTATGGGCGCCAGAAAGCAGGTTTCAGTAACCTCTAAACCTGAATTTTCAAGTTCTGGAGAAATTCCTTTCTTGTAGTAGTTCTGCACATGACAGAATCCAGATGGGGAATAGCATGCTTTCAGCAAAGCTGGGTATGGCTGTTAAAACTTTAATGAGGTGGAGGTAGTTACTGACGGGTGGTGAGGAAGCCCTACCCATCCGACAGGCCGCTGAGCTCTAACTTTTGACCTTCAGGCTAAGTATGACTTAAAGGATTCAGGTTTCTATAGTTAAGATAAAACTGAGTTTTATTAATAAAATTGGTCATTTCTATACTTGCCTTGTTTCTTTTCCCGAAGTTTGGTTTATCATTTACCAACAAAATAAAAAACTATTCTCTTTTCTGTCAAAAGACCACATGCATCTAGTAAAGTAATGAACCACACTAACAATTAATGGCAAGACACAAACCCCTAAGTGCTCGTTATTCAGTTTTTAAGTTGAAAGTACTGCGGCCCTAAGGTCAACATACATTAGGGCAAGGAGCTGTGTAACCTTGTAAAGGTGCAATGGCCTAAACCTATCATAAGACTGTATGGGGTTGGTGTTGGAATCTCTATACAGTAACCTTTTGGAGCTATAGGCTTATGGATGGCACTAATCAAACGCACGACTTGCTTCAGGACAGACCCATTGATCAACGGATGCCCGGGCACATCCGGACTCGGAAAGAAAACGCACATGGTCAAGAAAACAACAAACGTAAATCCCTTAAAATAGCGACAATTAATCTCAGTACCTTACGAGAAAAGGAGGAAGAAATAGTGATGATGATGCAGGAGAGGAAAATAGATATTTTGGGAATACTGTATGTGAAACTCGTTTACCGGGAGAAGGCACAAAACTTTTGTTAAATCAATTTCGACTGACATGATTGAAAAGCCTACCTGGCGTCTAGGAGAAATGAGAAAGTACTGTATTCCTTATGCCGTGACATCACAAGTCAGTTGGGAGGAAGGTGGGCATGTATATGAACATCAGGCAAGTACTGTACAGTAAAGAAATAACACATTTTACCATCAAAACTATGTTTATTTCTATGAACCTCCCCTGATGTTCATATTGCTACTGACTCCCACATACTGATGCAGGCAGGATACTAGTGAAGGAAAGAAATAGGTCAAAAATTAAAATAAAATGTTGTATAACACAAATGAAATTCTAGACTTAACTGGTCTAGATTGATGGAAACGAACAATTTCAAAATACAGCTTTAAAAACAGTACTCCAGATTGTTCATCTAAGGGTACAGTATTTGAGGTAATTAAAAAATAGGAAAATTATAAAACAATCGAAATAGAAAAATCAAAAGACAGCATTACCAGCAGCTAATACAGGATCAAGAGCCCCGCAATACGATAAGAAAGCCAGGATCCTTCAAGATAATCTTCAGCAAACACCAAAATGCTAGCAATTAGACTGCCAATAAAATTCTTTCCATAGAATAATTTCTGATAAAACCAAGATACTGTATGTAAGTATACTGTACTCCTAATATCCTGAACCTTAACCGTCAAGGCTTTTATAATATTTAGATCCAATTCTTGGTGCGTTTCTGTAGCTAAACTTGTAACATTGCATTTAAAGACAGGAAAAATTTGAATTCTAATTTAAATCACAAACACTAATTGTAATGTTTATACTATAGTTTGTCCAAAAACTATTGAACGGCTCTTGTTGGACAAATAAGTCAATTTCTAATTAAATACCATCAACCATTTCAGACTTTTAGTCTTAAAATAATTTTGCTCTGAAGAAATGAATAGGAGAAAATCATCCTTTGCTCCCGAAGATCACTGTGAAAGATAGCAGTTGCAAATGCACTCCTCACCATGGTTATTAAAAACACAGTACTAGATGGCGATTAAAATCGAGAAAATACTTGAATGTCCGTGGAGAATCCTGAACATCTAAACCCAACTGCCTACAGATTGATGATATGGAGGGAGAGGGACAGTAATTCAACCCATGGAGCACTACCTAACCCTAGTGAACACCCACCTTCTGGAGTGTCCCTTAACAGAAAGGAGTGGGCCACCTTAAATAGAGCAAGACCCATGATTAGGGAAACAGGAGATGGACTTCAAAAGTAGGGCTATGTCACCAACACTGAATGCCCGAGGTGAATCACGCCAGACCATCTACTACATCCGCTACTGCCCACTGGGACCTGCATGTTCTGATGTAGATCTACAGGAAGTAAATGTCAGAGCCATACGTAAAATACAAGAGTGGCGCGATAAGATATAAATGAATGAGTATAGTACTGTACTATCTCCATGCATAACTCTAACAAACACAAAGGAACACCACATTAAATGCAAAATCTTATAATCTGGAAGGGGATCAGTCTTACAATTGCCGAGTCAACAGAGAAATTGAATGACAAAGAACCCATAATGCTTCGCTTTTTGCCATTAACGGCTACTCTCTCATTACTGTACTTTACTAGACACATGTCTATTGAAAGGAAAGAAAATGGAATCATTTTAAAACCTTGGGGTAAATATTAATAAACTGAAGACGCAACAGATATTAGGCTAGGTCACTATCAGGCGCTAGTAGACGGTCACGGAAAACTTATATCCGCATGACGAATATGTTGTCAGGATGTATGGTCATTGTGAATAATGGGTTGTATACATTTAGCCATCCTTCCCCTCGTCTAGGAGGATGGAAGAGAAACTTCTAAATAAAACTTATATGTAAGAAAATTTGCTTGATTGTGTGGCTTCCATACATCTAGCGTAAGATCCAGCACATACTGAAGCATGTGCTGAACCCCGAGAAAGGGGAATTAAGAACATGTAGAAGAACCAGTCGATTACCTCTCACTCTAAACTTAAATTCCCATCGCTATGTTATACGACATGTTTCTTGTTACGTGAAGGAGCTAGGTTTGCTACACGATTTGTTTATGAATTGCCACTAGGCAAAGAATACAGTACTAGCATCCTGGGACCTGTAGGTCTATCTCAAAGATAATGAGCAGAAACAGTTCTGTCCTTACCCAACTCTAGCCTTCAAGAATTGTGCTCCTGATAGGTTCTTCCCAAGAGCTGGTATAGATCCAAATTATCAGACTTCGTGAGCTCGAACCCGGGATGACCCCTTTGCTTCCTTGCCAGACAGCATTCATTTTACTTTGTCTCCTCGCTAGCCAGAGACGCACATCTGAATGTCCCATGAAGCCAGACAGAATCAGAGTTCTGGGGTCTTTTCTCCTATTCTTAATGTTGCTCTAGGATGGGAAGGCAGGGAGGGAAGAGATGAAGGAGGACTTCGAGTGATGAACGGCCGAGTTATAAGTCCCGACCACAAAATCCTGAACCAAGGTAATGGAGATTTTTTAACCTTCAGAATATCTTGTGACACTGGCAAAAATATGCTGGTTCCTACTTGCTTCGTCAAGGCTGGACTAGTAAAGGACAGTCTCAAAACACTATCTGCTGCCAGCCACCCAGGTTTGAGTGGTATCACTTGAAACCTGCAACCTTGCAAAATGTTCCCTGCGGCTTGAGCTTCTTGGAAGCGCTCACGAGTCCAAACGATTTCTACGAGGAGTACAGACACAAGTCCTAGTTGCAAACCTGTACCAAGGCCTGAGTGACATCCTTCACTAAGAAGATTGAGGAACTTTCTCGACGTAGGGGAAAGAAAACAGCAGACCCAATTGCCATTAGTGTAACTGTTTGGGAGAGATCAGGGTCATACTGTACTTTCCCAAATGTCGTCTACAGACTGCAGAGTAATAAGTGAAAAAGGAAAATGGGCCGTACGGAGAAAGCATTTAGAATTTCCAGGAAGGTGTCCTCGAACACTGACAAAACACTGGAACTGGGGAAAAGAAGAAGTATTTTGTTCAGCTGAATAACAAGCCGGTCGAGAAATAGTGAAGACCTGGATTAAGAAGCTTTTCTGCCAAGTAATGATATAAGGATCACAACTGATTCTTCACCAAGTAGGTTGAGAAGCAGGTGCGCTCCTTTTGTAAATCACTTCCCTTAGATGGAAAAAACTCATGTAGCCATGTCATCCCTCTTCCGATACAGTACATTCTAGGAGAAGATGAGATTTCTTCGCATACTATAACTCATCGTGCCATTACCAGGTAGATCGTCCCATAATCGTGTTGCCACCTAACCCGAAGGTATGGAGAATGCTGGTTGTTAACCAGTAAAGCTTCGGAAATTATCGGTGACAATGCTTGGAGGTGGCCGTGCAGGACTAACCTTCTCCTCGACAAAGGGATTCTTAGAAGGATTTGTCTTTATCAATCTGGAAGGCAGTGGAGGAACAGTAGCATTAACTCTGTTGCAGATCGAGACACGAAAGAAGTCTGTCTTGATGCTGACGAGATTCCCCTGTAGGAGGGTAGAAAGGAGAGCTCACCAAGACCTGTCGCTTCGGTAGACGAGACCCGATAGAAAGTGCTCAAAAGAGACTAGCGTAAACACTTGCATGAACACTATGGGAGTGGTACCCAGACCAGGTACCAGGATTTGAATTGGTAACTACTTCTCCAAAAAATTCTATGGAGAAAGGCTCCCGTAGAACAGAGAAACGATCCAAGGTTACATATCCTTCAGGTCTATGGTAATGGAGTGGTCTTCATTCCTATGATGGGCCGTACTCTGTTAGCCGTGTCTGTCCGCAATGGTGTCTGAGGAACTGTGCACACACACCAAAGATCGGTATCTAGTTCCCCGTCAATTACAATGCTTCATTCTTAAGAGTAAACAAGATCTGGTAGATCACAGGCAGAACAAAGGTCATCATTCAAGAAATCAATGGCCCCACACATACACAAACAACTCCGACAACTAGTAACACATCCTGCCAACAAAAAAATTATACATCTCTATGCCCCTCAAGGATTTCCTAAAAATGACCGATGATATTCTCTAAGTCCCGACATCGGCAAAACTCAGTCAACCACCCATAAGCAGTAACTACCACGTAAACAACACTGTGTTACAAAGCAACTATGGTTGCCAGAGAATACGACATAAGCTTGGAATCAAGAAAGAACAAGAGCAACCAAACAGCCTATGCTATTTTTCACTGGAGGTTTGGGACGGAGGCTCAAAAATGTAATCAAACCCAATTGAATGCTATCAAAAAGCATGCCACAGCAGCCCAACCAAAAAATTGTCAGCAACAGTCAGACTGCTCTTCTCATATAGGAAACAAGTCTGCCTTTCGCTGAATTTACTTCAAGAAACAAAAAATGTCCCTAATTCTGCTGCTTGAGTGATTCCGCACTCCACTAGGTCACTTACGCTGACCACAGATACACAGCGGTGGGGACAGGAATCGAGCAGGCTACAGCCGCAGACTGTTAGCATTTTTCTGCAAGAAGCTATCTCCAGCAAACAAGAAAACTCCACGTTTAAACAAAGAACTAATGACAATCCAGCATTTAGGACATGCTCAGGGAATAGCAATTTGTGGAGCAAATGGATTATCAGCCTTTGATTTGAGCCTTCATAAAAATATAAGTTCTGGTCAGTGCACCAACAATGACAACTACCAGCGATCCCAGAGAATTCTTGCGCCATCAGTTACCTGAAGAGTTCTTTTAACACCACCATCGATTCCCTTTCCAGAAACACCATTAACACTGTCCAAATTGGGATATTAAACCCCAAGTAAGCAGCAAACCAGGAGGACGACGAATATCTACAAAAATAATCTTCACGTCAAATAAAATCTAGTCGTCGTCACAAAAGCAGATGCCATAATAAGAATTCTTAATTGACTATGTCTTTGAACAAATGGCAGAGTGGTTAGTCGAAACAGACACCACCATCACATATGGAACTATGAAGATAGAACTAAGATCATTATTCAGCCTGGCCCTTACCTCAGAGCCAGAGAATTTCTAGACAATGCAGGAATGGCAATAGGAAATCAATGGTTCTCACATTTGCAAGCAACTCCAACAACTATTAACACTTCCTGCCATTGACGGCCAACACGAAATGACGGTGGACTTAGCGCGCCGAGTACTCCTAAGAAAGTCGCAGTAAATCCCAATGCATCCACCATGCCTCTCAAGGATTACCCAAGGTGAGGTTTACTTGGGCCAGACATCAGCAGAATCACTCAACCAGTAGCAGCGGTCGCCGCAAACTACACTACTAAAGTGAAAAGGAAAACGACAGTGAGCCAGATTTGCCCGGTAAAGAAATTACAAGTGTGCTATCAAGCACCTGCAATGCCAATGAGATTACAGCTAGAATCAAGAAAGCACAAGAACAACCATGGAGATCAATGAAGGCTGTACAGTACTGTATTCTATCAAAAACATGCACATCCCCTCTGTTGTGGCTCAACCAGTTAACCATCAGCAACAGCCAGCCTCATACGGGGAAATAAGTCTGCCTTTTGCTATCTCCCCTTCAAGAAACACAAAAAGAACAGTAATAGTTTTTATATCACCAACATATGTGCTACAGGCAACTTCTCATCAACATAGGCACAAGCAAATAGTTTGTCCAAGTCATCACCGATGAACGATCAAAACCAGAACTCAATACCATCCAAGAGTCTGCCGCAAAAACCGCCCAGCGAAAGATTTATGGAACCAGAAGTAGGAAAGTAGCATTGGACATCAGTCATATACTGTACTGTAGTTGTTTCATCACTCCAAACATCACATTTCTATTACTCAGAGTAGATTTCCTGAAGGCACATAAAAAGCAGGTTATCGTATCCAGACTGCAATTTATTCAGAAAGACGTCCCTATAGACCAAATCACTCAAAGGGCATAAACACGTATTCGAGGATGACTTCCAGCATGATCTCGCATGATCTTAAAATCATCACACGAAACGTCATATCAACATAGAGGGGTCACCAGTGCACGCACATTTCAGCTGGCTCCATACAAACTAACCCAATCAAAGCAATTATTCTAAGACACGAACATGACAGGAATCTGCCCGAAATAAGACCAAAGATCTACGTCTACTATAACAGCAACACCTTAGTAAAAGCCTTTCCCCCTCACTATTCCTCCTGCAGGGTCAATCATCATGAGGCGTTGGATAGGGTTACCCAAGTACTGTACTCATGGGTACCTCCAACCAGGTCTACAGAGAGGTCAGAAAGGAACAACTGATACAATGACGCCCAATTAGACAAGTACTAATGAACAAGAACTACCAAGAAGATGAAAAGGCCATAAGGAATATTATGACAAACAACATCTCCACTGTCGGAAAAGACACCACCTTGAACGTTATCTATTATCAAACAGCTACACCCAACTGCCTCATAACTAAGAACAACCCCACCCATCCCACACAGGGCAGCCTAAAGAAAAGGAATGTTTCATACAGATACTTATACTGTACCTCGTACGAGGATGCCCAAGAAGTTACATAAATACGACAACTATGAGGCTTTCTAAACGGCTGTTCTGTCACACGCAACAGGATGCAATCAAGGCTCTATTTCTGCAAATTCATAATCCAGAAAATTGACGGCAGGACCCTCAACATACCAGAAGCTGTCCTTATCCGCAGAAGCCCACACTCAATACGACCCAAGAGTTGTTTCTCCAGCCAGCTAACCAACGGTATGTTGCAACCCCCTTCACGTGAGAACGACACCAACTGTGGCAATGATTCGGCAAACAATGAGCAGGACAGTAACCTGCCTGAATGTATAAAGCTCCAAGAGAGCACCTTAGCCAATCACATAGCATATCACGTCACCCAGGTATTTCCTCCATGAAACAAACTGATGTCAACTCCGGGCTGCTTACTTAGCCTGGCGCTAAGCCCGGAGCATGCATAAAAAAATAAGCAACCTCCTAACAGATACCATCTCCGCTCACATGGTTCTACTGACCTATGAGACGTTGCTTGCCAAAGAACCCACTGGAACTTTTGCATATATAGCCCAGATAATTCTCTTATGTCAGTCTACTATAAGCTCAAACCCTATGCCCAGCACCAAGAATATTACTCTACTACAATTCCTGATCATCGAAATTTGAACTGCCACCCCAACTACCTTTAAACGATGAATCCTGTTACTAGGTTTAGTAGTTTGTTACTGTAAATGAATAAGTCAAGACCACTTCATACACCCATAAGCTGGTGGAATGCAATTTTGTACAGTACTGCTAAATGGAAAAATAATACCAAACATTGAGAGAGTTTAAAGCTGATAATTTTCTGGACTTTATCAGCATCCCAGGGGGTTAACCTCCTCTCAATTTGCTACAGCACAAGTAGATTATTGAAATTTACGTCAAGCTAAATACTTTAAAAAATCCCCCATTGTTTACAATTAAACTTAAATGGTCTTTCTCTAAATACTGTATCGTACAGTATATCAATAGAGATTATGTACACTAAAAAATAAATAATTATTCATATCTATCTTACATTTAAGTATCTGAAGGAAAGAAAAAATAAACCAATTTAGACAGAAAAACTCAAATCCTAGCTTTTCTTATAATCTTTTCATGGTACAGGGGTTGTCGTGGCCTGATTGGTAACGTCTCTGCCTGGTGTTTGCCAGGCGGGGGTTCGAGTCCCGCTCAGACTCGTTAGTGCCATTAATGTCTGCAACCTTACCATCCTTGTGAGCTAAGGTTGGGGGGTTTGGGGGAGAATATAGGTCTATCTGTTGAGTGATCAGCACCCATTACCTGGCCCTCCCTGGTCCTAGCTTGGGTGGAGAGGGGGCATGGGCGCTGATCATATAAATATGTGGTCAGTCTCTAGGGCATTGTCCTGCTTGCTGTGACAATGCCACTGTCCCTTGCCTCTGCCATTCATGAGCAACCTTCAAACAGCAATATTAAACATTTAACATGATGGAAGTCTTATAAATCAGTCTCAATTGAAAGAAACACAGCCTATTAAACCAACTTTACTTGGTCGGAGACCTTGTTCCCAACCAGCCCTACATTCAAACCTTAACCTCGTTCCTAAACTCCAAGACCCATCAAATTCACAGTTTGTAGATTGGCGGATTTGGGTTAAGTTTAATATAATTTTACAGAGCCTTTGTATATCAGCGGCCAGTTCCTCATGCGTTGATTAAATATGGTCATCAACTTACGTAAATTTCCCCCTAACCTACAAGCAGTGTTCTTAAATACATAATGGGGTGTATGTATGATAGTGGCCACCTGTATGTATTATGTCAAACTTAGAATACGGCAGTGTAAGGGTGGCCCCCGTTAGGTAAGTAGGTAAGGACACGGCTTATAGGTTAGGTTAGGGGGATAGTTTAGGTTAGTTGATGTCCATTTTAATGAACGCGTGAGGAACTGGCCGCTGATATACAAAGGCTCCTACATACCTAATAGGGGGAGGCTAACGCCCCTTGTAACCCCAATTACACTGCCATATTCTAAGTTAGCCATAATAATACATATAGGGGGCCGCTATCATACATACACCCAAATGTTACTTAATATTATTATTACTTACGAAGCTACTACCCTGTAATACAGTAAAATAATACCCTAGTTTCTACCTTCTCCTGCATCTTTTGTCGTATTCTTTGGATAATTACCAAACTATTTTATTTAAATCATTCATTAAATCTTTCCTAGTGTATTAACTTGTTTCCTTTCCTCACTGGGCAATTATTCGGTGTTATTTTACTATATTGCAGGGCAATGTAACCAAGGAAAAAAACACTTTTAGCAAAACTACCGAAACTAGAAATGACCTAACTCCATCATCACATATTTCGTGAAGGCTCCAATCAAAGTATATAATTCATAGGGTTAAAAGTTATAGTTAAAAGCAAGGCTACTACCCATTGTACTGTTATACATACCTTAATTATTTTAATTGTCCTAATTATATATCACTTTGCATTCAGGATCACGCGAAACGTACACAAAGGTAATCAAAACAACTTCCTCGTGGTCTCTGGTCCAGGGTTGCCAGGTTTTCTAAATGAGAAAAGGTCAATTTCTAATCAACAGAGGCTTTAAAAGGTCAACCCATTAATAGAAAAAGGTCAAAATATAGTATTTAAGGCTCGGCTTTTTTTCATATTACTAAAGGCCAACCTATTTAAATACAAAAGGTCAAATTTGAGGTTTTTTTTGGCCGGAAAAAAGGCCAAACTGGCAACCCTGCTCCACATGTCAGGGTTGCTAGATTATTTCAACTGGATTATCGTACATGAGCCTTACAATTGTCGTTTTTTTTAACCAAAATTATCATACACAGTTTCAATATAATTATTATGGAGTTACATGATTGACTTATTTCAAAATATTTTAGTATAATTGTTTAATTAAACACATATGTATAAACCTAAGGTATGTATCGTACATCGTACTGGACCTAAAATAACCGTACATGTAGGATAATTATCGTACGAATGGCAACCCTGCTCGTTGCTCTATAAACAACACTGATTGTGGGGCGTGGGCACACTACTAGAAGCGTAATATTTGCAATCTGTAAAAAAAAAAGTTAATAATTAATTATCACTAGTTACCTCCTTCACAGACAGCTTCACAGCTTACATACTTTCGAATACACCACAATTTACTTTGCTTCCATCGTATCAATTCCAATTCTAATATATAATTACCTACAAGGAAATAAAATCACTTTAAGAAAAGCACTTTTAAAAAAGCTTGACTATTCCAATAACTTCAATAACTTGTCTATTTCTATGTACGAAATTGTGTAAGAAATAAAATATTAGGTATTATCATATACTAAATATGATGTGTATGTATATATGTGTGTTATTGGGAAAGCAAACATTAAGTCAGACCACAAAACAATCAATTTGCATTCAAGCAAGAGCCATTTTGTTCTCTTCAGTTATTTATTTCCTTTCCTCACTGGGCTATTTTTCCCTATTGGAGCCACTGGGCTTATAGCATCTTGCTTTTCCAATTAGGGTTGTAGCTTGGATAGTAATAATAATAATAATAATAATAATCAACAGATAAAATGGTTCTATTAAACTATAAGATCCAGCCTTCAATTGGTCACATTATAATTGAGTCGTATTATGCCAGTTGGAGACATTCATTCTATGTATCAGAAACCATATTTTTCATACAAACTACACATAATTATGTATGTTTGGAGTCTTAAATAATACTTGCAATATCGTACTTCTCAATGGGGATGCTTAACAGAAAAGAACGAAATTCAAAAGTTGGCCATTGGCCAATTCTAGCCCTCTGAGGAGACAGTATTTTAACACTCAGGATCCCAAGATCAGAAACATATAATTACAGATATTACAGATAGTTGCAAAGCTTCTAAGCTTATTCTTATCATTGTTATTAAGTTTATATTACATGTGCCTTAAATAAATTAATATAGTAATGAAATTCACAATCTTTACTTTTATTCCCTTCTACCTTGAAATTAGACTTCTTAAATTCTTCTTTCATACAGAGTAAACGTCACGTGGTTTCTCCTTCTATGCAAAATATTCCAGACCACAATCTCTCTCTCTCTCTCTCTCTCTCTCTCTCTCTCTCTCTCTCTCTCTCTCTCTCTCTCTCTCATGTAAACCAGTTTCTAACTATATAACTAAATAAGCATTGTAAAACTAGGCACCACACATATTACATAGGCCTACAACTTCTCCACATTTTCATAAACCTTGGATCAGGGTATATAGGCCTATTCGTTGGCAGAGTAGCATTATATAATACTATCTAAGTAGGCCTATGCATGAGGAGACAGCCCTTCTCGTAATAAAACTCCATTATAGTAAGGATATTTTACTTAATTAGCGTTCCTTGCAAATTTACAGTTTAATATCGTCACTCAAGGCTTGTTATTCAACTTTACCAGTAACAAAACCAATGGTTAGAACGCTGTGATTTGCACCAAATTGAACTAAATAATCTCTCTCTCTCTCTCTCTCTCTCTCTCTCTCTCTCTCTCTCTCTCTCTCTCTCTCTCTCTCTCTCTCTCTCTCTGGTGGGACCATCTGTCAAAATATAATAACAGGCCTTTCAAAATTTACTTGCAAGTAACTATAATAAATTTGCATCAGCAACCAAGGTAAGTCAACACTCCAAAATTAAACCATTGTTCTCTAGTCTTGGGTAATGCCATAGCCTTTGTACCATGGTCTTCCACTGTCTTCGGATAGAGTTCTCTTGCTTGAGGGTACACTCGGGCACACTGTTCTATCTCATTTCTCTTCGTCTTGTTTTGTTAAAGTTTTCATAGTTTATCTAGAAAATATTTATTCAAATGTTAGGCCTACAGTTCTTAAAATATTTTATTTTCCCTGTTTCCTTTCCTCACTGGGCTATTTTCTCAGTTGGGGCCACTGGGCTTATAGCATCTTGCTTTTCCAACTAGGGTTGTAGCTTAGCAGGTAATAATAATAATAATAATAATAAAATGCTTCTGGCTGGTATGGACTTGAACCTACAATACGCCTCTAAAGGCATGGGTTCGAGTCCTTTCCAGCTAGATGCATTGATCATAAATGAATTCCCAGAGGTTTTACATTTACAAAGGTAGAATTCGATATCAATTGCCATTGTAGTTGCTAATTACATCAACTTGAGTCAAGGTTGTGTGTTAAACTGTACAAAGCAGATGCATAGCACATCCAAAAGCAAGACAAAAAATCATTGGTATATATGTTACAAAGGGAAGCCTCTGTACCATTGAAATATATTTCAAGATATTCAAATAAAAAATGAGATTACATAAAACATTTCAACCGATATATTAAATCCAATCTAGTGGTTTTAAAATTAAATACATATGAATATTACTTCGATTGTGGGTCTATTCAACTTCTAGGCAGGCAAGAGAGCCTCTTTAGCTCGTACCAGGGTAAAAACCACGACTCAGATGGTCGAATCTCATATCTTTTTGTGGAGATTTTCGACAGAATAACTATTTAAAGGATACAGGTGTTCCACAAGCTACCAATCCGTGAGACAAGAGTGGTTATTCCACCGAGTTCAGTTGAGTTTCGACCGTATGAGCTCATAGCCACCATAAAGATTTTAGCACTTTCTTGCCTTCTGAGCCACGTGTTTTTTTTTTTTTTTTAAGTTTAAGGAAAAATGTTCTTAAATGAAATATGGTCTTCAATATATCCGAGACTAATTACAAATAAACAACGACAATTAAATTAGTTGTGATAAATGACGTTTACCGTCAGAAATTTCGTAAAAGTTGAGTACTTGAACCAACCCAGAAGACTAGACTCACACACACACACACACACACACACACACACTCTCTCTCTCTCTCACAGTCATATTTGAATCAGCTATTCGATATACGGTCGTATGATTGCAATAAGGTTAATTTTACATAAATTACCAACCACATGAATATAAAGCCTTATTTCAAAGTTGCAGAAAATGTTTTTAGGTTGAACAGGCTGACATTAAGTCTTTTTATAGCTATAGGCCTACATGAATTGTTTGTTTTAATGTTGTTAGTGTTTGTTTTAAAATATTTACTTTTAATTTTTCATTACTTCTTATATCGTTTATTCATTTCCCTGTTTCCTTTCCTCACTGGGTTATTTTCCCCTGTTGGAGCCCTTGGGCTTATAGCTTCTTGCTTTTCCAACTAAGGCTGTAGCTTGCTTGGCAAGTAATGATGATAATAACACCCCTCTACCGAAAAAAAAAAAACCCCAAGGAAAAGTGATTTTTTTTCCTGAAGATATAAGAAATGAGAAATAATCTCATAGTCACCCCTAAACTGGTTTTCTTTGATGAAACTAACAATAGAAAACGACTTCGACCAATTTTCGAGAGGTACTCTAAAAATATTACACAATTACTAATGAAATTTCTTATTTTTACTATGAACATTTGGCACCTCGCCCAACATGCAATGATATATGTTATACAGGTAGGGTTGCATTGACGACCATGGGGGCGTTATGGAGGCTGGAGATGAATTCTACACGTATCACGGCATTCTGTTAGGTTAGGCCAGAGGAAGACTTGGGGTGTATGTATGATAGCGGCCACCTGTGTGTATTATTATGTCTAACTTAGAATACAGCAGTGTAAGGAGGGTCGCAGGGGGCATTAGGCCCCCGTTAGGTAAGGACAGGGCTTGTAGGTTAGGTTAGGGGGAAAGTTTAGGTTAGTTGATGTCCATTTTTAATGAAAATGTGAGGAACTGGCCACTGATGTACAAAGGCTCCGAAGACTTTTAGCAAAGAAAAAAAAAATAAAAAAATTGGCAAAAATCAGCTCTACAAAGTGGAGCCTAGCCTTAAGCCACATTAGACACAATGTGATATGTGCAAGTCTAAGAATTGGTGGCCTTTTTGGTATGATCAGAAGCAACCAAACACGTTCACTTCCTTAGGATAAGAGAGAGAGAGAGAGAGAGAGAGAGAGAGAGAGAGAGAGAGAGAGAGATCGAGTCCTTATACCAGCACAGTTCTTTTGTCATGGAAGTAATTTTTATGCTTTTGATTAAATAGAAAATTTCTCAGTATCTTTAAACAAATGATTGTCCTTATCATTTACTTTCTGAATACAACCGACTTAGGTAAACTTTACTTTGGGCTTTTAATTGCAATCATTATCAAATACTTAATTTTGGTTACACTTCCTTCCTTTATAAATAGTAAGTCAATTTTGTTTATTCAGAGGTCTGTGCATCTTCTGTTGTCATATCCCGTTGAACATTCGCAAACAATTGAGGAGATTCATCTATGTTATGTACGTGATCAAGAAATTCTACATTAATCATATGTGATTTTCCCTTTCCTCAAGAAACTGTAGAAACTCCAAGATTAATCACTATGTTGAATACTGTAGTTATTATCAGATTTACCAACTCACAAAATAATTTTGTCAGGATTTTTCAGCCTTATCTGTTCCAGAGAGTCAAGTCTTGATAATGTTTATAAGTATAATTCATACTCTATTTTCCTCCCTAAATAAATAAATAAAACACATTTAAAACAAATTGTTTTATTCCCATACTGTATCCAACGAATGTCTCAATTAACGTTAAAAGTGGATGAATGTCATTCTGGAATATGATACATTCCTAAGATATCAGGACTAAGAGAAGGAACTAGTAATAGTTTTGCAATAAAATGAAAATCTGTTTTCAATGTCTACATGTATCAAAGATTCTGCTATCTTGGATTCTATATTTAAATATATCTTTTCCTCTTCACAAAACTCATTAACTTGAACCAAGAGTGATGGAGTACCTGCAAGTACGATATATTTTCCCATGACGAGCAGGTGCCAAGTGAGTGTGCCGGTTGCAGAGAGCAACTGTCATTAGTCTGTACCTCAGGACGCAATAAACCACATGCCTCCACCACCGTGTATCTCTTGTCCCACCTTGACATCCAATATAGCGCAGTAATTCTCAAGAACCTCCGTGACCCTCACCATGCCCTTCCAGCGCCGCTCAACGCGGTCCACCCCAAGAGCCGCATGCCCCGTCATACCCCCTGGGCTCGTCCCTGCCCTGCAAGAAGCCAGGCAGGCCATGGCGGCACAGCAACAAATGATCAACATCCTCCAAGACCGGCTTACAACACATGCTACCCCTGCACCTCGTGTCCCTGCGTCCGCAACCCAGGAGAAGTGTGAAATTGAGCTGAAGCCCCCTGCATTCAGGTCCTGGAGGAGGTCGATGGAATACTGGATCGAACTGTGCAGACTACCACCCCACGAGGTCGTCCACCACATCAGGCTATACTGCACACCCCTCTGCAACGAGCGCTGGACGCCAGATTCACTTCACAGGAATGAACTAACCTCACCGCTACGGAAGCCATGGATTTTATTCGTGATATTGTGTTACGCTCTACAAACCGTGCTGTGTTATGGTCGGAGTTTTTCAATGCGATACAAGGCCCAGGAGAAAGTGTTAGTGATTATTTTTTAAAGTGTTCTCAAAAGGCCACCGATTGCAATTTCCAGTGCCCTCAGTGTCAGTGTAATCTAGCCGAATATATGTTATTACCTAAGTTAATGGTGGGCCTAAGTGATGAGGCTATGCGTCACCATGTGTACCAATGTAGCAACAACATCAATAGTGTTAGTCCCCTTAGGGCCGGTTGCTGTGCTTACAAGGCGGCCTGCATCGACACCGCTGCGTGCCAATGCAATTGGAGGGAAACTGCTTGCGCGGCCGGCAGCAAGACACCCGAGGCAGATCATCCGAATGCAACCGTTGCTGGCACAGGTAGGGGTCCCCCACCCCCTCCCTGCGAGAACTGCGGCGGCCGCCATGCCTCTGGCAGAACCTCATGCCCCGGGTGCTGCAAGCAGGGCCACTATTACAAATGCTGCAGAAAATCACAGGCAAAATCAACAGGATCCCCGACAGACGTGTCTAGTGTCTCGGAGCAGCAGTAGGCCCCAGATGTACGGCATGCAGGACCACCAGCGTGTGGATGCACCCTGATGCCTACCAAGCACTGCACCCACTGCCTTGTGGACAGCCCTTGGGTGGGTTAAGGCTACGGGAGTAAACCTCAAACGAAAAATCTGTGCGCGGGGTACCACATAAGGCGGTTTCCTGAAATACTTGGTTTTCCGGCATATCCCTGCAACCCAAATCTGCTGTCAGTCGTCCTGAATCGTTCATGCCACTGACATGAGTTGAGGAGGGCCAAGATATGGTTGTGGGAAGAGCGCACCCCCACAGCCACAATAATCCTTTCTCTGCGCTAGCACACTGCTTCGTTCACTTTCACCACCCTTTCTCATCCTCACCACCAACCAACAAAAGTCCCCCGGCGACAGGATAGGGTAACGGTGACAGGTCGAGAATGCGGCTGGAAGTCATCAGCCTGAGTCCTGCACGTGGGCGGCACTGGAGTGATGGTCGTTGGAGAGATGGCATGAAACAGGTCTATTCCTCGGCAGCTTCCAGTGCAACTGAGCAGCCAGAAATGGAGACCCCACTGCTCACCCCTGGCAGGGAAGGGTTTAGAAAAGGTAACCTAAACATTGGCTGATTCACTACCACCCGGGTGGATAACCGCATCCACCAAGACATTCCTTACTGCGGTCAAAATAGAAGAAAAATACCCCTTAACATTGCCACCTGGAATGTTCGCACACTAATTGATAGTGATGAAAATGACAGACCACACCGCAGGACAGCTCTTGTCGCCCACGCACTGCAAAGATACAACATTGACATAGCTGCCTTAAGTGAAACTCGTCTTTCAGAAGAGGACACCCTAACAGAGGTAGGAGAAGGATACACATTCTTCTGGAAAGGTTATCCAGCAAATGAATGCAGAAATCATGGTGTCTGTTTTGCAGTGAAAACAAAACTGCTAAGTAAAATCCCAGACTCACCAGCTGGCATCTCGGAGAGGTTGATGTCCAGGCGCATCCCACTTGCAAAAGGTCGTTATGCCACTCTCCTGAGTGCTTACGCTCCTACACTGGACAGTGAAGATGAGACAAAAGACTCTTTCTATGAATTATTAGACTCAGCCATTAACCAAACTCCAAGGGAAGATAAACTGATCCTCTTAGAACTCTTTAATGCCAGAGTGGGAAGGGAACACCACATCAGGGGAGGCGCCATCGGTCATCATGGTGTTGGTAATATGAATAGCAATGGACTCAGATTGCTCTCCTTATGCTCAGAACACAACCTAGTCATTACCAACACCCTTTTTCAGCTCAAAAACAAGCACAAAACTTCGTGGATGCACCCAAGGTTAAAACACTGGCACTTGATTGACTAAGTCATAATCAAAAAGCGAGACCAGCAAGATGCCGTCCAGACCCGTGCAATGAGAGGTGCCGAGTGCCACACAGATCACAATCTAATACGTGCTAAGCTCAAGCTAACCATCCGTCCTCCTCTTTCTCACAAACCTTCCTCAAAGAAATTAATCATTCCTGCTTTGAAAGACACCTCTACTTGGAACAACTACCGTCATGGGATAGCAAGAAAGCTGGCTGAGATCCCTAACATTGATCCAAACAACATCGACAATGAGCTTGACTCTGAGTGGACAAAACTGAAAACTATAATTCAGGAAAATGCAGAAGAAACCCTTGGCTTCTCCACAGGATGTCATCAAGATTGGTTTGATAACAACGCTGATGGTATACATGACCTAATCACAGCAAAAAATAAAGCGCATGATGCATGGCTCTCACAACCTACTTCTGTAGCTGTCAAAGAAAACTTCCAACAGCTAAGATCAGAAGTGCAGAAAATACTCAGAGATATGGAAAATAACTGGTGGAATGACCGTGCAAAAGAAACTCAATCATACGCAGATGCAAATGATCAACATGGTTTCTACAACTCTATTAAAATCTTATATGTCCCAACGAAAAGTAGTATAACTCCTGTTCGCTCTATAGAAGGAAACCTCCTAAAAAACAAACAGGAGATAATAGATCGCTGGGCACAACATTTCAGCTTGATCCTTAACCAACGAAATCCTGTAGAGCCTAATATCCTCAACAACATCCCTGATGTCCCTCACTCAGAAATCCTAGATACCAACCCCACTTTCCCAGAAACTATACAAGCAATAAGGGCCATGAAAAACAACAAAAGCCCCGGCCCTGATGGTCTACCAGCTGAACTATTCAAGGAGGGGGCTACTTACTCCAACAACTCCACAACCTTATTCTCTCTATTTGGAACATGGAAGAAGTCCCCCCTGAGTGGCTTGTCTCAGACATTGTCACCATCTACAAACGTAAAGGGGACCGTTCCCTCTGTGACAATAGCAGAGGCATCACCTTGCTCGGCTTTGCAAGTAAAATCCTGGCAAGAATAATGCTTGCAAACTTTGCAAACACATTTCAGAAAATGTACTACCAGAGACGCAATGTGGCTTTCGTAAAGAACGCAGCACTTGTGACATGATATTCTTGGCCCGACAACTACAAGAGAAATGCCATGAACAAAACTGTGATCTTCACATAGCCTTTATCAATCTAACAAAGGCCTTCGACACAGTGAACAGAGACCTTTTATGGACTGCTCTCTCTAAATTTGGAGTACCTCCAAAATTCCTTAACATTCTAAGAAACTTACACAATGATATGCAAGCCTGTGTAAGTATGGGTGGTAGTAACTAATTCCGTCAAAAGTCATCTTATATCGACAAAATCTGATTTTTCTTCCATTTAGAAAACATATTTTCAAACTTTAAATTTTTCACCCCAATGAGTATTTCTCATGCCTTTCATTTAACATATCTATTATTTCTTGCTTAACAGATTGAGTAAAAGTACTTGCATTAAGTTTCACAGAAGTCATTTCCAAGGATATGATTCTTTTTCTTCCCACAAGTTTTCTTCTAACATGTTTAATAAAAAAAACATTGGTATGCATAATAAAACACAAATCTAAAGTAAATGTATTATATTTTCCAATAAACAAATAATATACAATCATAGACAACAGTACTGTATACTGTATAACATTATTGAAGAAATTATTATTATTACTACTACTACTTCCTAAGCTACAACCTTAGTTAAAAAAGCAAGATGCTATAAGCCCAGGGGCCCCAACAAGGAGAATAGCCCAGTGAAGAAAGTTAACAAGGAGTAGCCTTTAAACCTTTAAGAGTACAGATGATGAAATTTTTATATTAAAACAGAAAATGGAATACAGAGAAAACAAAAAGAACTACGGAATATGCATGGTATAAAATTGAAAAATAAATATAAACAGAAATGAATACACTTGCTATAAAATGTATGATTGGGTACCAAGGCAAGAAGTATGAAGATATGAGAGGTATACGTGAGAAGGGAGTTTCTGAAAACTATACTAAAGAGTGGTACAGGATATGTTACAGAGGCAGTCACATAAATAAGAATCTTTGATAGAAGTAGAAAAGTGTCTAAGGTGAGAGTTGGTCTACACTAAAGGCAGTCACACTAGCAAAACTTTCATCTAATTTCTGTTTTGACGACCACTTTCTGGTGTCTTCGTCTCATATTCTGAAAATGACAGTGATCATATTCCACCCACCACTAGCAGACTTTATTGTTTATGCATTTCAAATAATCAAAAGGAATAGAGAGAGATTGGAACAGTTTTTGGTTGAAGAAATAAAGGAGACTATGGTTGTGTAAATAAGATTATGAACAGGCTAGAAGTAAGCTATTCCTACCCTAGTTTGAACTGTTATAGACTTTGTATACTAAATTTTAAATGTGTGAGCACGTCTTCAACCCCTGAATTAAAACAGGACATGCTAACTTAGAAGGAAACCTTTAATATTAACTGTTAAAAGGTATATATACTTGTTTCAACAATGAGGCAGTTTGTTTATAAGTTATGACAACAACATATAAGGTAGGAACATTACCTTATTTTATAATTTGATAAAAATACTCTGAAAAAGTTCACGGACAATTAGCTAGTGTGACAGCACTTTAAGGATTAGCATCTAGTCCCTACACCTTTGACCCTGTGATTAACGTCATCACGTCAGCTATAAGGGAAGCTGAAAGGAAAGTTCACATTCGCTGCAAACGCAGTTGTCAAAGGTGTCAAATCAAGGAAATGAAGGAAATAATAAAATGAAAGAGTATATGTATTACAAAGGGTAGACAATAGAAGGAATTGATGAAGGCGCATCAGAAAACTGAACCCTTAATGTAGGGGTAATGGGTGGAAAAGACGACAATGTCAAGGGGTAAACACAAAAAAATATCTTGGTGTAGGAACAAGATTACAGTAAAGTACTGTACTGAACTAACTCTTACTCCAGGAGTTACCCCAGGGTCTACCGCTATTGAGGGCCATAGGAAAATCAAGAACTTAGAAAAGAAAAGAAATCAATTTGGGAGGGATCTCAACAAGGGGAGGAGAAGCATAGATATTCAGGAAATGCAATGTGGCTAGGGAGACCTAAGAGCTGTTAGGGATATAAAGTATATGAAGAATTAAAGCAAAAATAAAATGAGACATTGGAACAATCATAGTTCTTTTTAAATTATCTGAATGAAGAAAATAACATGATATTGTAAGATAAAGGGTCTGGTTGAGCTTCCAAAACAAGCGCTTTACTTAAAGTAGGTCATCACAAAGCTGACAAAAGAAGAAGAAATGTGTTGATTCCAGCACAGCGGGAAAACGATACTGTAACAACAATATAAAAGAGAAAGAGATACGGTAGCGTAAAAAAATAAGAGATATAAGACTACCCGAGTTATATAAAGTATTAGAAACAGCTGTAGAAATGGCTGAGGACACCTTGAAAAACTAGAATGTATCAAATCAGCTACTTGCAAGAGCTTGCATGGTAAGTCTAAATAATGGAGTAACTACAGTACTTTACTTGGAAAGTACCATACCAGCACAAAAGTGAGGAAAATATTTTACCATAATTACTATTACTTGCTAAGCTACAACCCAAGTTGGAAAAGCAGGATGCTATAAACCTAAGGGCTCTGACAGGTAAAAATAGCCAGGTAAAAATAGCCTATTGAGGAAAGGAAATAAGGAAATAAACTACAAGAGAAGGTTAAGAACAATAACAGTTAAACAAATTGTTCATATAAACTATAAGAAACACAAAATTCAAAATAACAATAGGGAGGGAAAATAAAATCGAATAGTGTGCATAAATGTACCCTCAAGCAAGAGAACTCTAACCCAAGACAGTGGAAGACCATGGTACAGACTAGATAACAAAGCTTTTATTTTGGAGTGTCTTTCTCCTTAAAGAACTGCTTACCATAGCTAGTGTGTCTCTTCTACCCTTACCAAGAGGGAAGTCGCCACTGAACAATTACAGTGCAGTAGTTAGCCTCTTCACTGAAGAATAATTGTTTGTAATTTCAGGGTTGTCAAGAGTACAAGGAAAGAGGAGAATGTGTAAAGAATAGGCTAGTCTATTCTGTGTGTGTGTGTAGGCAAAGGAGAAATGAGCCATAACCAGAACAAGGGGTCCAATGTAGTACTGTCTGGCTAGTTAAAGGACCCAATAACTCTCAAATGGTAGTATCTTAATGGGTGGATGATGCCTTGGCCAATCTACTACCTATTTGTCAAGGAAAATCAGAAACATCTAAGATTTTAACACAAGATCCATACTTCAAACATACCAAGGGTGAGTAATGTAAAAGAACAAAAGGCTAAGAATACCTGTCGAGAAGTTATTGAATGAAGAGAACCCTAAAAGAATAACAGAATATGGCAACCCGCAAGCAAGACAAGTTTCAGATATAGGTAGAGATGAGATGAAAAGAGCATGAGATACAATGCAAAGAAGAGAAAGGCAGCAGGAACTGATGGTATACCAGTTTGGGTAGAGAAATATTTGTGAAGTGAGGCCACATGTCTAAGACAGAAAACTGCAATAAGGATGGATTCAATTAGGCTTATACCTGGTAGATATACTGCATGTAATTTATGCATTAAGAGAGAAAACAGAATATAGAGAAAAACAGAAAGGACTACACCTGCTATAAAGCGTATGAGTACCAAGGCAAGAAGTATGAAGAAATTTGGGACACATTGGAGTTTCTGAATATTGTTAAAAACTGGTACAGGATATGTATGCAGAGGCAGCCAAACAAACAAGCAACTCTGGCAGAAGTACAGGAAAGTTTAAGGTGAGAGCTGATCTACACTATGGATTATCTTCAAGTCCCTAAATCTTTGACCTCGTGATTAACGTCGTCACATCAGATATAAGGGAGGTGGTCTCTACGAGTGTGCTCTTTGCTGATGACATTGCTCTGGTGGAATTAGCATAACACTAGGTGAGAATGTGGTCAAAATAATGGAAGATCATAGGAATACATGTATAGAAAAAGGGTGAAATAATGTATGACAAAAACTAAGAAAAACAAAAATGGAGAAACAGAAAGGGTGAGTGAATAAAACGTATTATTGGTTTAGATAAATTGCCACTGGCAAAGAAGGAAAAGAAAGATAGAAAATGATAGAATAAAAAAAAAGCAAAGACATTGGGGTATGCTGATTATGCATATACAGTATTGTAGAGAGGATGTCAAGAAATGTAAATAGAGAATGGTTTAAAAAAAAGCTAATAGTACAGTCTTGCAAAAAGAAATACTGTATAGAATAAAAATTGTTTCCTTTCTCTCTGTTAAGGATATAAGTTCTTGCGTGTTAAGACTTTAAAAATCCTGATTGCATATGATCAATGGGGAAAAAGTATTTCCCAAACTAATAATGGATTGACTTGAGGGTGAATTATTAGATATTGCTATTAAATGGACTACAATCTGAAGAAGCTATGAAGAAATGTACATGGAAGATGAAAAATCATGAGATGGTGCATCAAGAAGAGGAAATTGTGTATTATTGCATAATAAAGACACAGATGAATTATTGTGAGCGACTGAGCAAAGTAAAGTGATAGATAGCACAAGAACGAATGGATTTGAAAAAGCAAGAAAGAAAGATAATGTAACTGTAAAAACAAATGCTTATGGAATGGAGATTAGACAGGAAGCCTTTACTGGATGAAGATATATATGAAACCTACTTAAGAAGTTTCTAGCAGCCATTCCAGGAAATCAAGATTTGCAAATTATTGCCTCAAAAAGGACAATGTGTCAGAGTTTGTGTAGGATTATGAATTTCAAGTGAATGTGAATGTAAAGAATGAAGGGAGTAAGTAAAAAGAACAAGTCTCAATTTTCAAGGCCTATAAGGATGTACGGATGACTCCAACAGTATAATCACGCAGTGAATGTCATCGTTAACTTAGAATATTACAGGAGGTACTTAAGAGAGTAGGGAATGGTAGCAAACCGTAAACTGAACATAATTGGGCGAAACTACAGAAGTGGGAAAATAAATTCTGAAAGAATGTCATGTACAGTTCAGAATAAAAGAAGAAATAAGACTGGATAAAATGGCTTTATATTGTATCAAATAGGGGCTACACTTGCTAAATATGTGGTTTAGTGTAGTGTCTGTTGAATACTGATTTAAAAAAAGACTACTAGGCAAGCGCATATGCACACTTCAATTGATAAAAATAGTACTGTAGTCTACATGTTTGTTTGATTTTGGTCCCTGTACTTCATACAAAAAGCAACAAAAAAGCTTCCTTTAAAATGAACTAAGAAGAAAAGTACATAAATAAGAGAAGACGATACAACATATTTGTAAAATTGAGACGGAAATACACAAAGTAACACGGCAAGAAACAGATGGAAATTAAGAAGGCAGAAGTTACCACAATGTCTTGTTTAGATATTACCGTTACTTTAATCTAACATAAGATTTAGAATGAAGAGTGTATTTGAGAAAAAAATATGTAGAGTATTAGAGAAAACTTTGGATGCAGTTGGAGGAGAAAGGGAGGTTGAAAAGATGCTAAAATAATGTCTAGAGTCAGTAATATCCTCCAACAAAGAGAATACTGTATTCAATGACTAGGAAAAAGCATATGACTGGGTATCAAGATAAAAAGTATGGAGATGTATAGAGAAAGGGTTCTTTCTGAAAAATGTTTCAAGTGTAACAGGATATGCATGCAGAAACAACACAAAAAGATGATCTGTTGGAAGTTAAGAACAGTTTAAAGTGAGGTGGCTTTAATGTATGCGTCTTATTGTGACAATTCACGACATCACTTTTACATTAACTCACGGGAGTTCAGAAGCCATCTTTGATTAATTTGTTATGGTATATAACATTGTGGATATGCACAATTGAGCAAATTCTTAGGTTACTGGAATTCAGAGGTCAACTGAGGAAGGATGTGAACATAGCTTATCAGCCATATGTGAATAAGTTGGTTAATCATACTGTGAAAACAATGAATGAAATGCAGTATTATAAAGGGTGACAAAGAGAAGGGGTGGGATGTGTGTAGTGGAAAGTTTATAATGCAACTTTGCGTAAGACTTTCAAGTGGTGTTTATGACTAAAACTAAGATAGGCATTGAATGGTACAGAAATATGGAGGCAAAAAGTCCAGAATATACAAATAACGTAGAAAAGCAAATTCTGAAAGATGATATTCAAAAGGGAAGGTTGATTGTTAGTAAAATAAGATAAATTTAAAAGCACCATATATTGTAGAGAGAGTTTTATCAAATAACTTACTAAGTTATCTGCTAGATTAGGACTTTGAATGCAGTAGTAGTAGAAGCATAGTGACTTGCATAAATGAAAAAAGAACTACCTGATGAAAGAAGAAATATCCCCTTGAAAAAATACTAAAGAGCAAATGCATTGAATACATTTGAGGAGACAAATAGTGGGAAAATAAGCAGCAGATTTTGAATGAAATGAAAGCAGACTCTATATCATTGCAAAAGAATGAAAGGAATAAGTGTGTTTATGCACTGGAGAGCAAATCACTGATATGGAGTATAGAATGACTGAAATGACACAATAATCTTCAGCGGCAAGTTTAACAGATAACAAAAGATAAAACGATACGAATAAGCAAAATGTGTGTGCAATGATAAAAAAATATATGAAATGAAATAATATTGAATCAGAAATTCAAGTGAGAAGACGGAAGTGTGTGAACAAAAAATTCTGGATAAATGTCATGTAAAGTTTAGAAAGGTGAAATTAAACTGAATGAAAGGTCTTCTGCAATACCTTATAGGGACTATACATGAAATGTGGTTTGCTTTTCATTGTCTGTATTATGCTAATTTGTACTGGCATAGAAAATGAGCATGTGTGGATGAGCGTGGCTCAGTTAACGGCTAGGGACCATAGTGTATATATATGGTTGATTCTGATCCTTATAACTGACAAGCAACTTTGTAAGGAACTAATCAAAGGAAACTTATCTAGTTAAGACAGAGAGATTATACAACATATTTGTAGAATTTCAGAAGGGAAGTTACAAAGTACCAAGGGAAGTGAAGGCTGGACATCACAAAGACTGAACACAATAGCAGATGTAGAAGAAACATGAGAAAAATTTTGCATTACCAATAATGGCACTCGAGTATTTAGCATGATAATGGAGAAGAAAAAAAAACCACAAAAAAAAAGGAGGCTGCTGGAAACTACAACAGAAGAGAAGTAAAGTTTATATTAATTTTTCTGCCAAAAATGACTGAGGATTAGTAAATCACTTCAAAGTTGACATTTTCAGACCATATTAATTCTACACAAGGGTATTTAGAATTGAGTGATGCTATGCTATAGAGAATTTAAGATTTGAAAGATGAATGTGGAAAAATGGGCAAAATTATAGAAATAGGTGTTGAAGCTAGAGCAGACTAGGAGAGAGACCTGAAACATAAGCAGTCAGCTACTAGGAAATTGAAAAAGGGGGTTGAAGGATTTAAACGATTGTAAATGCTGAAAACATAATTGGAAGGAATTGAAATTGATAAAACAACAGGAAACCAAAACTGCCCAACTGAGGACCTGAAAAGGGATTTTGACGAAGGAAAAATCTATTTCTGGGCGAGAGACCTGTGCCGCCCAGTGAAATACTCCTAGAGCACTCTATTTCTAAGGAATATAACTGCTATATTATTTCTGCATGCCTAACCTTACTTACGTGATTTCGCTTTTAATTCATTAATTATTTTTATGTATTTGTGCATTGATATTATATTTATTGCTTTACTCCGTTATGATCATATTTTTGGGATTTTCATGTCATGTTGAGGGGATCTCCAGTTGGTAGCCCTGTCTACCACTACGCACTGGTGATTCCCCGGTACCATATCCCCCTCCCCACAGGTTGGGGAGGCTATTCCATCCCCCCCTCCTCCAGTGTACTGTACACCCATCCTCTCACTCGATGGTTGTTGGTTATGACATACGGGTCAAGTATGCTTGTTCCTCAGTCTTCCCTCAACGTTCCGACATATTGAGGACTGAGTGTACCCACGGGGTGTGACTTAGTCTCATTCATTCATACCGGGCGGTTTCGTCTCCCCCCCTCCCGTCGCCCCGATTGGCCATCGGTCGGGGGAGGGGGAGGGCCGGGACCACCGGGGACTATCACACGTGATTAGTCGGTATGACTGCACCTTGGTGTAACTTTTGCTTTTAGCTATGGTTGTAAGAATGAGCACTTATATTAGGAGTGTCCCCACCTACGGTACCTCCTGCTATTATCGTCCGCATAGGACTTATTAATATCCCATATCATTATATTATATTCTACATGAATCATTACCTTCGTCCCGGTACCTCCGGTTGGGTAGTGGGGGTTCCATTGGCTCCCCCCGCGCTCTCCCGTGGTACCCATCGTCATCAGACATCGGAGCCTTTGGGCTCTGAAATACAAGATCTGTTGACACTGACACAGTTTTGATTAATATCCTCTCTCCGGGAGCCCTATTCAATTACAGACATTAGTTTTAGATCATAACTGGAGTTTTCTATTTATGTATTTTAAGGATGTATCTTCGGTTACTTTAAGTTTACTTTAAGTTACTTTAAGTTACTTTAAGTTTACTTTACCTTCCCTGTTCCCCGGCCCCGGAACTAGTTTTGATTATATTTATTCATCACTGTTTTTTGCATCCTTTTTCATCCCTTTTTATTTTATACCTCCCTGGTAATGACGGGATGGTATATTCCTCGCTATGACAATATTATTTCATTGATAATCTTAACTTATTACGGAATTGTTTCAACAATGTCTGTTAATTTTTATAATTTTTTCCCCGGTTACTATACCGGTTCGAAATTTTGTTCATAACCTTTTGTCCCGATTTCATATCGGTCTATTTTAAGAATCCGGAACACCCGGATCTTTTTAGGTTATTAACCTATTATGGGATACTCACGTATCTGTATTTTATTCTATACTTCCCAAGTAGCGACGGGATAGTGTATTTCAAGCTATGACAATATTATTTCATTGATAACCTTAACTTATTACGGGATTGTTTTAACAATATCAGTTTATTTATAAGTTTTTCCCCGGTTACTAAACCGGTCCTAGAGTTGTTCATAGCCTTTTGTCCCGGTTTCATATCGGTCTACTTTAAGAACCCGGAACACCCGGATCCTTTTAGGTTACTAACCTATTATGGGACACTCACGTATCTTTATTTTATTCTATACTTCCTAAGTAGTAACGGGATAGTATATTTCTCGCTATGACAATATTTTTTCATTGATAACCTTAACTTATTGTTGAATTGTTTTAACAAAGTCAGTTAATTTATGATAAGTTTTTCCCCGGTTACTGTACCGATCTGAATTTTGTTCATAGTCTTTTGTCCCGATTTCATATTGGTCTAATTCAAGAATTCGGAGCATCCGGATCTCTTTAGGTTACTGACCTGCTATGGGATACTTATGTATCTTTATGTTATTCTATACTTCCCCAGTACCGACGGGATAGTATATTTCGCGCTATGACAATATTATTTCATTGATAATCTTCACCTTTTATGGAATTATTTTGACAATGTCAGTTAATTTATGAAAGTTTTCTCCCCGGTTATTATACCGGTCCGAAATTTTGTTCATAGCCTTTTGTCCCGGTTTCATACCGGTCTATTTTAAGAATTCGGAACACCCGGATCTTTTTGGGTTACTACCCTACTATGGGACACTGTAGGTGCCCCTGTCGTTACTATCTATAATTATAACTTCGGATATATTATTTTGGGATTTTCATTTTATTTCCTTTGTGATTGATCGATTTAAACATTTATTCTCGATCTATTTATTTTACATTCCCAACGGAGTTACCTTGTTCATTAGTAACGATATACCCTCTTTCGGAGCTCGCAGTCTCTTCTACCTTGGCGACTCTTTAGATCTGGGTTGGCGGGTTTGCCTGGAGTGTCAGGGCAAAGAGACCCTGTGTCTCTTCCTTTTAGGGTTTTCAAGGAAGCACGTGGCTGATGTCGGGCCACGTCCCGTTGTCCCTAAGGTTAAAGCTACCTGCCAGCCCTACCAAAGACTCACAGGTCTTCCAAATCACCATACGACCCCGGAGGCTTCCTTCGATCCGGCAACCCTTTCCAGATTGGTGCATGGCCTCTCGTGGCATGGTTAGTTTCAACCTGACCTTTCATTAGAAGAGGCCGGCGACCGATCCCAGGGATGAGGTAGAAATTTATTTCTATTTGAACACGATGTTGTGCTGATATTTATCCATATATATACATATATATATAAATTACGGACCTCTGTAGCTCACTGGCTCAAACCTCGTGTCACATACCGAGTCACCACGAATTATAGGATGGAAGATTCCTGGTGCCTCTGTGAACTTGACAATTGAATGGAATTATTGCCCATTAGGGGGAAGAGAGAGTGCTAAACCAGATAGCCTCTTACAGGGTCTCATATGTTATGGGCTACCTCAACAGCACAATATATCATCCCGGATGCCTCTAAGCTCCCGGAATTCATCGAAAGCAATCCGTGGAAGGGGGCCTTGCGCTCTCCCTTCAAAGATGGTATGTTAACCATCGAAGGGTTTGGCACCCGGACTGTAGAAGATTTTGAATTCTACCCGCCGGGTCTACAGTTCCCTCTCTCTGGTCTCGCATGCCTTACCGAGGAGACACTCGTAAGGTTTGACAAGGTCCCCAAAGAAACCAAAATGTACCCAAAGGGGCAGGCTCAGTCCACCTGGGTCCGGCCCTTAAACGAGTGGGAGTGTGTTAACACTACGTTAACACCTCACAAGAGCCCGTACACGATGTTTCTAGTGGAGGAGTAAACCCCTACTCCGTGTGTCACTAAGATATCGGACCTTGCTCAGCAGGCAATAAACGAGGACAAGCCGTTACCGCAGCTGAAGGAAACGCATCCGACCTCCCTCCTGTCCCTGGGGGATCACGATTGCTGGACTAACGCCCCGGCGACCTTCACATCGAGTAAATTAAGCGCTGACTGTGCTCCCATTCAGTTCAGTGAGTGGCTACCCAGGCTTCCGGAATCTCTGATATGCCTCGAGCTCGAAGCCTGTATGCGCCTGAGTAGACATATCAACTCGGCTACAATGGCAGAAAAGACCTCTTTAATGTATGAAGAAGAACCACCTTTTAAGGTCTTGACGAAGTCATTACTTCAAACCTTACTGTCTGATTCCTACGACTTCTTTGCGGCCAGACGTCGTTGCTGTAGGCATGTCTTGTCTGAGGCCACTATCAGAC
>NW_027171799.1:22500-123741 GCF_036898095.1 Palaemon carinicauda | reverse complement strand
GCGCGAGATTTGAATTTTCTGCCCTGGCGTCAGGGACTTCAGCTCTTTTATATAACCAGCGGGTAAGTATATTCAAAAATTTATTTTATTATGAAAATATCATTTTAGAAAGATCAAATAAGAATTAATCTCTTGCTAGTCATCAAAGTCATATGAAGTGGACATATGTCTCCATTCCAGTACTTCTGTGAACCACTCTCTTGTGGGCCAAAAGGGGGCCACTAGACTCATTCTAGTTCCCTCGTGCGACACGAATATTTGCATCACTTTGTGCACAATCTTGAACGGTGGGAACGCGTACACGTCCAGATGGGACCAGTCCATGAGGAAAGCGTCGATGTGAACTGCTTCGGGGTCTGGCACTGGGGAACAGCAAGTCTCCAGTCTCTTCGTCTTCGTGGTTGCGAACAGGTCTATACAAGGACGACCCCAAGTCTGCCACAGGCTCTTGCAGATTTCCTGATGAAGCGTCCATTCTGTAGACAAGACTTGAACTTTTCTGCTCAGACTGTCTGCCATCACGTTTCTTTCCCCTTGAATAAATCTTGTTACTAGGGTTACATTCTCTTCTCTTGCCCAATAAAGGTGTTCTCTCGCAGTCTCGTAAAGAGACCTCGAGTGGGTTCCGCCTTGCTTGCCGACATTACAACGCTGTAGTAATGTCGGAGTTGACCTGTACCACTCTGTTCAGGACCTACTTTTTGAAGCCTTTGAGGGCTAACAGTGTTTAGAAGTGCAAGATGGAGTTTGTTTTGGATCACAGCAGTGTCAAGAGGGGTCTGGAAGAGGTAAATGATCTGCACATATGAGCTGTTCATTGTATCCAGTTTCCTTAAAACTTTATTGCAAGCAAGCTATTTCTGCCAACTCAATGGGAATGTCCCTAGTTATAGAATGTGGTTGAAGGGATTCTGCCTTCCGTTTATGACCGCAATTTTGCTTTCTTCTGATTACAAGTGTTAGATTAGAAGGTTATGTTGTATAATCTCCCGTTTGGGTTGATTTTTTTTAATTGTCTACATTCTGAATACGTATCTTTGTATGCTGGGTTTCCGAGACATTTTGAATGGACCCATTTGCCTCAAATATCGATTATTTAATCATTTTTGTGTTAAGCATATGTTTAACCATTATTCTGGTAATTAGTTTTTAAAAAAAGGCTCGGTTTTCACCCAAGACACTGTTGGTTAGTGGCCTATAAGGAAGAAAGAAAAACCAGCACAAAGATATAGTGGAGAAATCCTTAGGATAACAGCCTCGCGTCTCTATCCGTAGGATAACAGCCTCGCGTCTCTATCCGTAGGATAACAGCCTCGCGTCTCTATCCGTAGGATAACAGCCTCGCGTCTCTATCCGTAGGATAACAGCCTCGCGTCTCTATCCGTAGGATAACAGCCTCGCGTCTCTATCCGTAGGATAACAGCCTCGCGTCTCTATCCGTAGGATAACAGCCTCGCGTCTCTATCCGTAGGATAACAGCCTCGCGTCTCTATCCGTAGGATAACAGCCTCGCGTCTCTATCCGTAGGATAACAGCCTCGCGTCTCTATCCTTAGGATAACAGCCTCGCATCTTTATCCTTAGGATAACAGCCTTGGATCTTTATGACTTTCAAGGGAAAACTCCGATTGTTCCCTAAGGTTTAAGTGTAGGTCTTCGCTATGTGAAGCTATTCTTGTGGACTCGGAATTTTGTATAGTGCTTGACTTTCCAGTTGGGTAACTTTAGTACATTATTTCAGTGAAATCTTTCTTGGTTCGAAAATTATCTGCCCGAGATTCTGTACTTGGGAATGGAGATTCGGAGTCGAGCTTTTCGGGCTTTTCCGTCTGCCTCAAGGACGGAACAAGCCCTGGTGAAACTTCAATGCTTTTTAGAGAAGGGAAAGTGTTCTGCGAGGGATTGGATGAGTCTTCTGGGAACCCTTTCCTCGTTGGAGCAGCTTGTCTCCCTGGGAAGACTGAATCTTCATCCTCTTCCGTTCCACCTCAATCTACATTGGAACAGCTGGAGACAAAATGTATCCCCATTTCAGAATCCACAAAGTGATGCCTTCAGTGGTGGAACGACCCAGTCAAACTTCAAGAGGGTCGTTCTCTGGAACAGAGGAACCCAGACCTTGTGTTGTGTTCAGATGCCTCGAACTCGGGGTGGGGAGCAACACTGGGAAAGTTGGAGATCTCGGGTTCATAGGCAAAAGATCAGGAGATCCTCCACATAAACCAGAAGGAGCTGTTGGCAGTCCTGTTAGCCCTCAAAAGCTTCGAAAAGTCAGTCCTGAACAGAGTGGCACAGGTCAACTCCGACAATACTACAGCGTTGGCTTACGTAGGCAAGCAAGGCGGAACCCACTCGAGGTCTCTTTACGAGACTGCGAGAGAGCACCTTTACTGGGCAAGAGAAAAGAATGTAACCCTAGTAACAAGATTTATTCAAGGGGAAAGAAACGTGATGGCAGACAGTCTGAGCAGAAAAGGTCAAGTCTTGTCTACATAATGGACGCTTCATCAGGAAGTCTGCAAGAGCCTGTGGCAGACTTGGGGTCGTCCTTGTATAGACCTGTTCGCAACCACGAAGACGAAGAGACTGGGGACTTACTGTTCCCCAGTGCCAGACCCCGAAGCAGTTCACATCAACACTTTCCTCATGGACTGGTCCCATCTGGACGTGTATGCGTTCCCACCGTTTAAGATTGTGCACAAGGTGATGCAAAAATTTGTGTCGCACGAGGGAACCAGAATGACACTAGTGGCCCCCTTTTTGGCCGAGTAGAGAGTGGTTCACAGAAGTACTGGAATGGATGGTGGACACACCGAGAAGCCTCCCTTTGAGAGTAGATCTTCTCAAACAACCCCACTTGGGAAAGTACCATCAAAACCACCAAGCTCTACATCTAACTGCCTTCAGACTATCGAAAAACTCACGAGAGCTAGAGGTTTTTCGAAGGAAGCAGCTAGTGCGATTGCGAGAGCAAGGAGGTCTTCTACCATCAAGGTTTACCAATCCAAGTGGGAGGTTTTTAGAGAATGGTGCAGAAACAACTCTGTTTCCTCTTCCAGTACTTCTATGACTCAGATTGCTGACTTCCTTCCGTACCTTAGAAGGAAGCGTAAGTTTTCGACCTCGACTATCAAGGGATACAGGAGCATGTTAGCGGCCGTCTTCAGGCATAGGGATTTGGACCTGTCCAATAACAAAGATCTCCAGGACCTTCTCAAATCCTTTGAAACGACATCAGGAATCGCCAGCTTGGAATCTAGACATACTCCTGAAGTTCCTAATGAGTAGCAGGTTTGAACCTTTACATTCAGCCAAGTTTAAGGATCTCACCATGAAGACTCTCTTTTTGGTCAGTTTGGCAGCAGCAAAATGGGTTAGTGAAATTCATGCCTTCAACAAAAATGTAGGCTTTAGAGATAACAAGGCTATCTGCTCCTTACAGCTAGGTTTTCTTGCTAAGAAGGAACGCCCTTCACAACCCTGGCCCAAGGCTTTTGAGATTCCGAACCTTTCGGATTTGGTTGGAGAGGAATTAGAGAAGATCCTGTGTCCAGTAAGAGCCCTGAATTTCTACCTGGAAAGAACGAAGAATTTACGGGGCAAGTCAGAAGCACTTGGGTGCTCAGTCAAGAAACCTTCGCTACAGATGTCTAAAAATGCGCTATCCTTCTTCATCAGGCTCTTAATAAGGGAGGCTCATTCTCATTGTAGTGAGACAGACCTCGAGCTTTTGAAGGTCATGGCACATGAGGTTAGAGCTGTGGCAACGTCTGTGGCCTTCAAGCAGAATAGGTCTTTGCAGAGCATCATGGACACGACATTCTGGAGGAGCAAATCTGTGTTCGCCTCACACTATTTGAAACGTGTCCAGACTCTTTATGAGGACTGCTACACCCTGGGACCATTCGTAGCAACGAATGCAGTAGTGGGGGAAGGATCTACCGCTACATTCCCGTAACCTAATACCCATTTTGTTCCCTTGGAACTGTTGTATTTTTATGGTTGTTTGTGGAGATTAGATAGTTTTCCACAATCATTGATTTATAGTCAGGTGGTCAGTTTGTTCCATGGGAGTGCCTGGAACAAGGGTATTGGAGGAGGTCCTGTCACAGAGGTTATACACCGTTTTGACAGCTCCTAGAGGTCTTCAGCCTCCTGGGTGGATCGCTGGATCTCTTAAGGAAAGCGGCCATAATGAGGCAGGAATTCATTGAAGTCAGCTTCCTTAACAGGTACGAACCCTTAAGCTTGTTTATTAACTCTTAGGTAAATTCCAACAATGTTGGCTGTCTCTGACCCTCCACCAAAATTCCAACAATGTTGGCTGTCTCTGACCCTCCACCAAAATTCCAACAATGTTGGCTGTCTCTGACCCTCCACCAAAATTCCAACAATGTTGGCTGTCTCTGACCCTCCACCAAAAGTGTTAATCAGCTATATATATAACTACCAGGTAAGTCAGATGTTTGAGAATGATATTTTCATAATAAAATAAATTTTTGAACATACTTACCTGGTAGTTATATATAATTTAATTCCCACCCTCCTCCCCTCTAGAGACCTAAGGGCATGGAAGATCTGAGGAATAGTTGAAATGGTTCCAGGGACCTTGGTAGAGGACGCACTGGTGGTACACCTGGCTACCCAATCGGCGATTGCCGTGAGTTTTGAAATTATGCATGACGTCAGGGACTAGGCTATATATATATAACTACCAGGTAAGTATGTTCAAAAATTTATTTTATTATGAAAATATCATTCCTCCTAGCCCTGGCCTCTGCCGAGAAAGTCAGCCAGCGACATGATCTGTCTTATGATATCGCCCATTCAAGGGGATGGGGGCAAGTGACACTGAGTTTCATATTTGAGTTTGTTAGATTGAGAGTCTCGGTTCTGTGACAGATGACCCAGACCAACTGTTACTCTGCCCTGTGAGGGCACTGAGAAATACTTGAAAAAAACCTCCAGAGTCCACCCTCAGATCAGCAGGCTCTTAGTGAGCATGGGGAGGACCAAGAGGAAGATTACTGGATCAGACTGGTTATCGAGAGAGCCATACAAGCAGGCTTCTCACCTCCCAGTCGTCATCCCTGTGATCACGACTTCAGGGGTGTAGGCACATCCCTGATGTTCAAGAAGAATTTCTCTCGACGCAGGTTTAACAAGCGGGCGTGTGGAAACGGCAAATAACGTTCACCGCCCACTACCTGCAGGACATTGCCCACAGGAACCTGAACACATTTACTGTACCTTAAGTCCTTTGGTGACTGCATAAAATGTGGTCTATAACACCTCAGCTCCCTTGTAGGACAAGTAGCAGTTGGTTGTGGGGAAATGTTACCCACGAGTAAGTCTAGGATGAATGCACGAGTGACTGGCCATTTCATATTTCACTCTCCCCGCTCTTGGGGTCAAACATCCAAGGAACTCGACAAGCTTTCTTCCTCTGACTGCAGGTGGGTACCATGCCCTTTGTGTAGCCTGATATAAGTTTATGTATTTATGTCCCCATTCTCCAAGCGAGGTGGTCAGGCAATGTCTAGGTTAAGTGGGGAACTTCACTCCAAAATTATGCTTACCTAGTCAAGTCATATTGCTAAATTCTACACATAGTACAGATTGCCCTGACTGTCATCCTATAATGATTATGAGGTGTCAGGGCGCCCTCTGATCAGCTCATGCGAAGCACAGTGTGTCACCCAGGGAGCCTTCAGCTAGTTGGATTTAGGACTTGGGGTGAGTCTCCAACGTAAAGAGTGTGAGCTTTGTATATAGTGCTGGAACATTGACAAATTTGGAATAATTTGTATTATTCCTGACCATACAAACCTGAAGCTCTTTACGCATACTGGTCCCGCCATCACCTTCCCCCCGGAAGTCCTGCCGGAATTGCAAAGCGACGGTTGTTTACTAGCTCTGGTGTGAGCTGGGTGGTTGGTCTACTCCCACTACCTCCCTCCGCTAACTAGCAGAGGCTAGTTACACCTCCAAAAGGCTTTAATGGCTAGTTTCAGCTATCGCCAAAGTAATACACCTATGTAAAGACCTCCAGGTTTGTATAGTTAGGAAAAATACAAATTATTTTAAATTTGTTGTTTTTTGTCAGGTAGAACTAGGAGAGTAAAATAACAACAGTGCGTCCGCGGCAGAGGTAGCCCTCTCGAGCATAGTTTTCTATATCGGCCCGATTTCTATACGACGTTTTAGAAAACTGGCTGCAGAGAGGGCTGCTCTGCCGCAGCGAAAAAATAAAAATAATCTGATTATGGTAATTATAAAATTTTTCTAAATTCTTTATTGATGATTTCCATGTCTTCTTTATGTGACAATTTGACTAAACTTTACCTTGAATTGGGCCATCAAAATTTATATATACAGTATTTCTATAAAAAAAAAAAATGATTTTTTCATGAAAGTCTAAAAAAAATCACTGCTTGTTTATTTCAAGTCATCATTCCTCTAAAAATTTCAGTCAAAAATTCTCTAAAAATTTCAGTCAAAAATCCTCTAAAAATTTCAGTCAAAAATTCCCTATAAAAATTTCAGTCAAAAATCCTCTTAAAAATTTCAGTCCAAAATCCTCTTAAAAATTTCAGTCAAAAATCCTCTAAAAATTTCAGTCAAAAATCCTCTAAAAATTTCGGTCAAAAATCCTCTTAAAAATTTCAATCAAAAATCCTCTAAAAATTTCAGTCAAAAATCATCATAAAAAATTCTGTAAAAAATCCTAATAAAAAAACTCAAAATCTCTCGTTAAAAAATTCAGTCAAAAATCCTCAGAAAAAATTCACTTTGCAATTTTATTTCAAATCAAAATTCCTCCTTATAGTCATAGCTGACATTTGAGTACTACAAGCCTTATTTTACATAATAATTCAGAAACATTGAAATTTTTACATAATCATGATATTCTTCCAAGAGAAGTCAAGGATCCTAAGTGTGTCAAGCCTTGCAGTCTACGTTCGGGTCGACGCTACCGGCAGTGTCACGCAATAGGACGTAACCCCAAAACTAAAATGTCTACGGGGGAATTTGGGAGCTCCCCCAATGGCTGGCCGTTCCGGTGCTGTTTCTGCCCGTCGTCCGGAAACGGCAGATTTCGACTGACAGGGTGGAACAGCATGACATCTTAGGTCAGCTTAATAATAATAGTGTAGGTTGTAGGCGATTATGATACATTTAATTATGACCCACACGGCTGGCGTGCATAGCACATTTCGCTACCTCATTGCAAAAGGGTCTTAACTCCAAATTTGCTAGTTTTGAGTTATATGGTGTACAAGATTGCCAATTTGATTCCGCATCTTTTGGTAAAAGAGTCGTAAATCTAGGTGATTGGCGGCCGAGAGATGGCGCTTAGAAGATTTGTGAAACATGATCAAATTCATAGGACTTAGCAACTTTCAAATGCGTCTCCTGAAAAATCAGGAATTTGGAGTTACGACCCTCTTGCAATGAGGTAGCGATTTGTGTACTGCTTGCCAGAACAAAGGATCATCGAGGTGATGTTTATTTGGAGCGAAGCGAGCCACGGCGGAGTGAAATCCATTTCAGGTATGTCATATAAATTATAGGTAATTATGATACAATACTTTGATAGCTACCCAACCGGTTGGCGTGCACAGCACATCCATGTATCGCTTGCCAGAATTCAGGAGCAGTGAGATGATGTTCATTGCAAGCAAAACTAATCATGGCGAAGCAAAGTCTATTTGAGTGGTGGCAAATTGCACATCCTTCTCTTTAGCCAGTTTTCTAAATCGTCGTTTAGAAATCGGGCCGATATAGAAAACTGTTCTTGAGAGAGGCACCTCTGCCGCAGTCACTGTTGGTGTTGCTTCGTCCTGTTAGTTTTACATGAAAAAAACATTTTTTTTTCTGTTATTTTTCTTGGATTTATGTTTTATTCTGCTGTTATCTTCCGCACATACCTAGTTTTTCTTTGCCACCACCCATAATCCCGATTCCCACCTGGGGACCCCCATTACTGTTGGGGTATGTAGGGCGGTGGTAATTGGAAAACAATGGCTTTATGGAAGGTAACAACATAAGAACAAAACAAAACAAGAATACCATTGAAAAAACTTGTTTTTCATGTTTATTACCAATAAACATTATTGCGTTGCTTGTGTATTCTGGTAAGCATTACATAGTTGTGCTGTGCACGCCATCTGCGTGAGTCACTATCAATGTACTGTATTATGACTACCTATAATCTATATTACAGACGCCAAATGTTTTTGCTCTGCCGTGGCTCGATTCACTCGCAAATAAACAGAATCTCGTCACTCCTCTGTTCAAGCAAGAGGTACATGCATGCGCTGCACACGCCAGCCGTGTAATCATTATCTAATGTATCATAATTACATAACTCCTGTATTATTATTATCAAGCTGATCTAGGATGCCTTATTGTCCTACCCTATCAGTCGGAGTCTGGTGTTTCCGTTTGACGGTCAGTAACGGCACCGGAACGGCCAGCCGTTGGGGAAGCCCCATGTTGCGCCACGCGTCTTATAGTTTCGGGTTTACGGACTTTTGCGTGACAGTGCTGGTAGTGTCAGTCTGAACGTATACCCCGAGGTTTAACACACTTAGGATACTTGACTTCTCTTGGAAGAACAACGTGGTTATGTGAAAATTTCCATGTTTATGAATTATGTGAAATAAGGTTTGTAGCACTCAAATGTCAGCCATGACTGTAACGAGGATTTTCTTTATTTGAAATAAACTAGTAAAGTTATTTTTCTATGAGGATTTTCGAACGAATTTTTTAACATAGTCAGTTTAAACCCCTCATAAATGTCGGCCATGACTGAAATGAGTTTATTTGAAATAAACTGAAGTGTATTTTTAATGATGGAAATGAAAACGCTATAAAACAGGTGATTAAATTATATCTGAATTTTGATTGACCAATTCGAGGTGAGGCTTAGTCAAATCTTGATACTGAAAAACATCATCAAACAACTTAGAAAAATGACATACTGTATTTACTGTAATTTCATTATTTTATCTCTGTTATTATGCATTTGCACATTATAAGGATGAGTCTCTTATTATAATGTTGGAAGGTTGTGTTATTTATAGGAACAAATCTTTTAAGTTGCACTATTCACCTTAACCGCGCCACAAGTTCTTCTACAGCCAGGTCTGTTTACCTCATTGAAAGCTTAATGGCCATTCTAGCTTAGCTCAAATTATACTCATATTAGGTTAGGAAAAATACAAATGATTAAAAGATTTTTTATTTTTTATCTTAATTGGTTATTAAATTTTTTATGAATGTAAAATCTTCTTGATTTCGTATGAAAATACTGTACCTTACTTCTGTCAAATGATGAGTATCTACCCTGAATATTAATAAAATAAGAGATTAATTTTTATTTATTGTAGGTATGTATTGCCAGTTCAAAACTAATCGATATTTTTCTTCCGTAGATTGGCGAAGGGCGTCGAGAACGCCTGAATCAGCATTTCCATTTTCTCTTTCTTGTTGCCGTGTATAACTAAGTCAGTGTTTGTTTGTTCCAACACCACTACAAATACAAACCCTTTTACCCCCAAAGGACGTACTGGTACGTTTCACAAAACCCATCCCTTTACCCTCATGGACGTACCGGTACGTGCTCGCAAAAAAATGCTATAAAAAATTTTTTTTCATATTTTTTATAATTTTTTGTGAAAATTCAGGCATTTTCCAAGTGAATGAGACCAACCTGACCTTGACAAAAATTGAGGCTGTTAGAGCAATTTTAAAAAAATATACTGCAAAATGTGCTGGGAAAAAAATAACCCCTTGGGGGTTAAGGGTTGGAAATTTCCAAAGAGCCTGGGGGTAAAAGGGTTAATTGATGACAGGCGGTGAACGCAGGCGAGTAGCGTCAACTGTCGAGAGCTCTTCACTTTTCTCTTCGACTTCACTGAGTACAGACGCACTATTGCATGATTGTTTGCAATCGTCCCTTTGTGCCAATTGTAGGTTTGACCAGTCTTTTGAGTGTCGTATTTGTGGGTAGGTAGGTTGGTTGGCCAAGGCACCAGCCACCCATTGAGGTACAGTACTACGTACTGCTAAAGAGCGATCGAGTCCTTTGACTGGCCAGATAGTACAGTAATAACATTGGAACCCCATCTGGTTATTACTCATTTTCCTTTGCCTACACATACTGTACACTAACAGTCTGGCCTATTCTTTACACATTATCCTTTTTCCTTTACCACCTGACAACACTAAGGTAACTGAAAAATTCTTTACTCAAGTGGTTAACTACTCCACTGTAATTGTTCAGTGGCTAGTTTCCATATAGTAAGTGTAAAAGAGACACTTTAGCTACGGTAAGAAGCTTTTCTAGGACGACACTCTAAAATTGAACCATTGTTCTTTAGACTGGGTAGTGCTAAAGCCTCTGTACCATGCTCTTGCTCTGTCTTGGATTAGATTTCTCTTAAATTAGGATACACTCAGGTACACTTCTATCTGTTTCTTCATTTTCTTTCCTCACTGGGCTCTTTTCCCCTTTTGGAGACTGTTGGCTTATAGGATCCTGTTTTCCCAACTTGAGTTGTAGGTTAGGTAGTAATAATAATAATTAAAAAGTTTTCGTTGATATAAGGAAAATATACTGAATACCTATTTTATCAAACGTTGTTATTGTTGAATTACTCAGCAGGTATAACAATAATTTAACCAGTTTGTTCTCACCTGGAAATTGCACCAAGATGGGCAAAGAAGAAAAGGTATAATTCTTTACTTCAGTTGTTCTATGTAAAGCAATAAATCTTACTTCAATTACTCTTTACCATCAAATAATATTCAATTTCAATTATACTAGTAGTTCCTATGCATATACAGTACAAGCCTTTAGCCCTTTAAAATAGGGAAAGGTCTAAGGATGCGGGCACACCGAGAAGCCCCACCTGTCTGTCAGTTGGAAGACTTTCACTTTTGGCCGCAATGAGTATTGACTTGCTGTTGCTCCATGAACAAGGGCTTTTATCTTTTTCATTTTCTTTACAGGAAGTAAATACTGGCTGTTGGTGTCTGTGATGAATGAAAAGGGTGGATGTTACAACCAGTTTATGGCAAAACTGGCTGTTGATTCACACACTGTGTTTGCAGGCTTATGTTTTAAAGGGGAAAATGAGAGCCAAATCTTATGCAGTGTCTGTTTTGACAACGCCCAAGAACATAATGATGAAGTCTTTTACTTCTTTCTTTCCCTCATCGAGTTTGACTGCTTTTGTATATGCCCCCGGCTCTGTCCCTTGGAGTATCTTGCGATCTGCATTGGCGTGTTTTTAGGGTTCTGGTGGTGTGTGGGGTTCCTCCCATTGATTGCCGTACCCTGTAGAAGGGCAAGAAACACGTATGTTGCTGTGCATATGGCTAACAATGAGGCTTGGGCCTCCTAGGGTGTGGCAGGTAGTCCCTTTAAGGGAGCTGGTAGCTCACCCACTCCGTTCCCAGTACAGTACCAGTCTCCTGTGATAGAGGGGGGGTAGGTGAGGTGACTGCAGTGGTTATTCTCCATTATCCGTTCTGTTAAGGTTCTGCGTTGCTTAAGCACTGGTAGAGCCAAGAAAGAGCTGTCAAGGAACACGATCTCTTATGGCTTCTTAAGATTATCTGTAAAATGTACACCTCAATTTCCGAGTGTTGAGGTACCAGCTAAAACCAGGACTCATGATGTCATGGGCATAGACCCCACCTTGCCTTTAAAGAGGAATCTCCCAGTCAGCCAGGTGTTGAAAGCTGGGGTATGCAAATGCTTAACAACCTTCAGTCTTCTGCCAACAGGTTTATACCCACAAATCACGACGCTTTTGTGCTTGGCTACTCAGGTAGTTGCATAGCTAGCCCATCTCCCACACAGGACTGGAAGCATATTATCTATGGTAATGCATGGATGGAAGTCTGGAATGAAAGGTAAAATGACTGGCTCTTCTCCATGTTTTCTTTCCCTTCTCTTGGGGGACGAAGTGATCGAACTATCACTTGATGAAGCTGACTTGATGCCTGTAAGTTTACACTTCTGAGCCCCATTTTTTAGATTCTAGAGATCCTCCTTAGGCAAGGGGGAAGATAGTGGAATATACACCAACCCAATTATCATACAGCAAGTATACTGTATTATTCTGGACCCCATTCTCCTTAGGGGAAAAGTATCCCTCCTTTGACTGCCTACCAATCTTGTACAGTATATTCATCCATATGATGCAGACTGACATTTCCAGGGAAGATAAAGGAACAACCAGTTTGGTTTTATGGTGAATTTCAACCAACAAATCCTTGAATCTCTCTATTTTAAAGATTGCTGAAGACATTTCTTCAGGTTCATATAGCTAGGAAAAATACATATTACTTTTAAAAACTTTATATAATATAGATTTCTTTTTTACTCATTTCAATAGAATCTAATATTCTCTGCAGTGGATAACAGGTGGACATTTAGTTGTGATTTGAAATAAATTTTTTGGAGATACCAGAGTACACCATTTATTTTTTCTAATTTACTTTTTTATCCCTTTAAAGTAACGATTATTTTTTTAAGAATATAAGGGACTATGGAGACCTTAGAATACTTTTTCTTAGCTTTGCATAATGTAAGAAATTAGTTCATGATTTCGATTTACTTTAGAAAATAGGCTCTGTAACTGGTTTTGTAAATGTTAAATGAATTTTAGATTTAATGATGTGTGCTAATCTGTTAAATCTTCCCCTACAGAGGTGTTGAAGAAAACGGAGCTTGATTTGAAGATGATAAACAGAGGATAAGGACTTTGCTTCTACTTGGTCACAAAAAACCAACACTGATTTGTTACAAAAGCTGTTTTTGGTGAGTACAGTAGTTTAAATGATAAACTTCACGGTCATTTATTTAATCTTTTTTATTCTTTTCTTTTACACACTACTACAAAGAAATTTAATTCTTCGCTATCATCCCATTGTCCTCTGATGGTTCGAATGTCAAGTGATTCGTCTGTAGTCAAAAAGCCCACAAGTTGTCTTCTTCAATGACCCTCTTATCCACAGTCTCTTCAATGACTCTTATCTGCAGTCAGTTTTCTCTCTCAACTTGGATTTAATGGCTTGTTCTTATTCTTTATTGCTTCAGGTCATTTTTTTCATTCTTAATTTGAATATTTTATTATTTCAAAACTTTTAGTAGTCTACTTTTTGCCATCGAAAATGTTTAGTATTTTTTAGTTGTTGATTGTTGGACCCAGCATTGTTGCATTTTATCCATTTTGAATTTTTTGGTCTTTTTAATTGATTTCCAATTTTATACAGAAGTTTTTAAACATTTATTAGTCGTATATTTTTTTCTGACCTTGGAAAATGTTATATTTGGTTTTGTGTTAGTTTGTTTTGCCTGAAATAAAAAAACAATTATTTTTTTAGTTTTCTGTTTTAGACAGGGTTGTTTCCTAACTTTGGAGTTTTAGTTTTCTGTTTTAAACCTTATTTTTTTAGTTTTCTGTTTTAGACAGGGTTGTTTCCTAACTTTGGAGTTTTAGTTTTCTATTTTAAACCTTATTTTTTTAGTTTTCTGTTTTAGACAGCGTTGTTTCCTAACCTTGGAGTTTTAGTTTTCTGTTTTAAACAGTGCGTGTTTGTTTTCCTAACCTTGAACTTGTTTTAGGTGTTTTCTGTTGTTGGTTTTCCTACATTGAACTTGTTTTAGTTGTTTTCTGTTTTATTTTTTAGATTGTTTTACCATGTTTTAGTTTTCTGCTTTATAAATGGGTTTGTTTAACCTTGGAGTTTTAAAAACATGTTTTAGTTTTCTGTTTTAAACAGAGAAGTTTCCTAACCTTGGAGTTTCAGTTTTATGTTTTAAACAGGTTTGTTTCCTAAGCTTGGGAGTTTTCTGTTGTAAACAGAGAACTTTGTTACCTTGAACATGTTTTAGTTGCTTTCTGTCAGTTTTCTGTTTTTTTAACTTTTCTTAACCCTGAATTTTTTTTAATTGTTGTATTGTTTTACCCTGAATAGTTTTTTAGCATGAGTTTTTAAACAAGTTTTAGTTGTTTTCTGTTCATTTTACCTTTTTTTGTTTTACCTTGAATATTTAGTATTCCAGTTTTACAGGATTTGTTTTGGTTGATTTCTATTCTACCTTTCTTTGTTCTGGTTTTCCCAGATTCACAGCTTTTTAGTTTTCCTTTTTGAAATCTTTGTTCTGGTTTTCCCAGATTCACTGCTTTTTTAGTTTTCCTTTTTGAAAAGTGAATTTTTTTTTGGTTTTCCCAGATTCACTGCTTTTTAGTTTTCCTTTTCGGGAATTTTTTTTTTTTGGTTTTCCCAGATTCACTGCTTTTTAGTTTTCCTTTTTGAAAAGTGAATTTTTTTGGTTTTCCATTATTACTTGTTTTGTTTTAGTTAATTTCTGTTTACAAAGTTTTTTGGTATTCTTGTTTTCTGTTTTCCCTTGAAAAGTTGTGGTTTTTCCAGCTATTTGGTCCTTGAAATTACCTTGAAAAGTTGTGGTTTTTCCAGCTATTTGGCCCTTGAAATCCAGCTATTTGGCCCTTGAAAAGTTGGGGTTTTTCCTGCTATTTGGTCCTTGAAAAGTTGTGGTTTTTCCTGCTATTTGGTCCTTGAAAAGTTGTGGTTTTTCCTGCTATTTGGTCCTTGAAAAGTTGTGGTTTTTCCTGCTATTTGGTCCTTGAAAAGTTGTGGTTTTTCCTGCTATTTGGTCCTTGAAAAGTTGTGGTTTTTCCTGCTATTTGGTCCTTGAAAAGTTGTGGTTTTTCCAGCTATTTGGTCCTTGAAATCAAAGCTTGTAACTTGGTTTAACGGTTTTATTCTGGCATTTTTATTTTTTTTTTATCAGTTTTGTATTTTACTATTGTTTGAAAATTAAACATCTTTTTGACTAGAAATTATTCACATATTTGTTGTCATAAAAATGATTATCAAACTACCTTCAGTTGCTTTAAAGATATGACTTTTTACAGACGTTTTGCAAGAACCTCGGTTATCAGGACAAATTGTTAGTAACTTTAATTAATTTTTGGGTAATGTTAAAGGGATTATTATTACAATTTCAGAAGTGTTTAACTACAGAAGCAATGATTTATGAATGAAATAAATTACAGTACAAATGATATGTTATGATGGTACATGTTATGATGCAACTGAAGCCTTATTATTATTATTACTATCCAAGCTACAACCCTAATTGGAAAAGCAAGATGCTATTAGCCCAGGGGCTCCAATAGGGAAAAATAGCCCAGTGAGGAAAGGAAATAAGGAAACAAATAAATGAAGAGAGCAAATTAACAATAAATCATGCTAAAGAAAGTAATGTCAAAAGAGATATGTCATATATAAACTATTAACGTCAAAAACAAATATGTCATATATAAACTATAAAAAGACTCATGTCCGCCTGGTCAACAAAAAAGCATTTGCTCCAACTTTGAACTTCTACTGATTCAACTATCCGATTAGGAAGATCATTCCACAACTTGGTAACAGCTGGAATATTTTCTTCAATGTCGTTTCTTCTCTTCCAGATGGTTCCTGTTTATGAACTTCACTGCTTTGCCAAGGAGCCATGTAGTGGAATGAACTATCTTCAGCCGATTATTGTTTTCTTCCCGAAGAAGCCTTCCTGTTAAAGGTGGTAAGTTATATATTAGTTGACATACAAAAAGCCTGGATGTAAGTTAATAAAGAAAATTAAAATAATTGTTTTTCTTAGCCATAAAAACCAGAGTTGTTTATAAAACCACCTTTTAGTCAGACAAAATTGCCAATAATACATTTCAAGAGTCCCTCGACTAACTTAACTAAACAAACCAGTTTTGGATAACAATGAGAGGGGTAAGCATCCATGTGTGTTTGAGGGGCAAACACAAGAGATGCTTCTCTCTGTTCATCATATAGCTCAGTCCCACTACACTGCCACAAAGGTTTAGCAGCAGAAGTAGACAAGGCACTTGAAACTTTTACTTGATCTTGAAAGTCGTTCAATCAAATGGTGACAACGCAACTGGGAAGAGATATCACCTGGTCATACTATCATGGAGTGTGTGTTGGCACTTGAACTTGTTCTTGAAAGTCGTTCAGTCCAGTGGTGACGATGCAACTGGGAAGAGATATCACCTGGTCATACTATCATGGAATGTGTTAAGTTCCCAGGGAGAGGCAAGGCCCAAGCACCTTTCCAGGAACAGAAAGACACCGAAGGAAATCATCCTTCTGCTTCACACACTGCAGCAGTAAAACTTCTGACGGTGCACATCAACGTCCAAGGATTGGCAACCTCCTTAGGATTATGTTGCTGACGTCACACTGCCACATGATGATTATTACTAGCTAAGGTATAACCCTAGTTGGAAAAGAAAGATGTTATAAGCCAAAGGGCTCCAACAGGGAAAAGTACCCCAGTGAGGAAAGAAAACAATGAAATAAACGATACAAGTAGTAATGAGCAATCAAAATTAAATGACTTAAAAATGGTAACATCATCAAAACATATAGGTCATATATGAACTATAAAAACTTATGTCTGCCTGCTCAACATAGGCGAGGGAATAGACAGAGAATAGGAATGCTTTATACAGTTGAAAGAATGTAGTTATTGGCAGGTTGCACAGGAAACTATCATACAGCCTACAGTAATCGATAAGCCACTGAACATTAATCCTTTCTTCTAAATACTATATCCTTATCAGAAAAGATTTAACAGCTATTTCCAGCTTCACTGAAACTAGGAATGAATTTAAAATTTGATTAATAGCATTACTAGGAATTACCTAAACAAAATAGACTTAAGATTAGTAGCATGATGTATGCAAAAGATTAGAGACTTTTAATTCAAAGAGACTACTAATTCATCTTTATTTGGACCAATTACAGTGTATTATCAAAACAGGGAATGAACCAAATAACGAGAAGATTTCATATAAAGAAATGCTATACTGTACTGCAGATTTACCAATGATTGTAGAATAAATTTCAAAAGTAATTTTTATTTTCCTTAACTATACAAAAGCCAAGTCCTTTAATAGGCGTATACTTTCAGCAAAGCTTGATCTTGGTTGTTAAAATCTATAACGAGGTGTCTGTAGTTAATGCCTGGTGACAATGAAGCCCTGACTCCTAATTCCTAATTAGCCACTAGGTTACAACCATGGCCTGGTATGCAGTCAAGGGAAGAACCTATATCTGTGAGGGGGATATGCCGTCTACATGTAGGGTCATACGAGAACATGGGTGCATACACATCTATTCACCCCCTCATTAGGAAAGATGGGAGAGGAGCTTCTAAACAAACTTACTACTTGGAAAAGATGCTTGATCATGTGGACCTCAACCTACATTCATTGTCTGGTCCAGCATATAACATAGTGATTACTGCATCCCAAGGAAGGGGAAGATAAGTTAATAAGGCCACTTGACATTACCTCTCATTCTGGAGTAACATCACGACTTATGCAAGGCGAGATGCCTCTTGTCCCGTGGGTAAGCTTGATTTACTGACCTGACCTGCTGAGCCCCTATTATTATTACTATCATCATTACTAGCCCAGCTATAACACTCGTCTGAAATGCAGAATGTGCACTCTCACGAGAAGGTAAACGAAGAGGTGAGGGTTCACTTCTGCAGGAGGGACCTGCTGTAGAAGGGCACAGTCCAGTAGGAGAATAAACTAGGCTACGAGTAAACACGCGAGTGCTCTCTCCTGTAGGAGCATGAGAACACACAGGAGAGAACTCACGGGCGCTTGAGCAAGCCAAGGTAGAGGCACATACCTAGTAGTGCTCTAATGGGCATGCAAACAGCCGAGGGTGAAGGAGTGTGAGCGAAAACAAAGCAGGCGCAGGAGCACGAGCACAAACACAAGTAATGCAAGGTTACACATGCATAAATTAGCATGTTAGTTGGTGCACATAAGCATGTAAGGAAGTGCTTGTCATAAGTAAAAGGAGCACTCTCAAGTATCCTCTGCATTGTCTCGTCTTATTTTCCGTCTTTGGTGAAGCAAGTCCATGGGACAGTACTGTCTCTCCCATGAGGAGAGATACGGTAGCGTAACATACGCAACTCCTATCGATCAGTCTTCTAGGCCTTGGTCAAAAAAAGAAGAAAAGAAAGGTGGAACACTTCCATCCTGACTGGAAGTGAGTGAAGAGACGACCTTGTCTGGCATCCTGGCTGATGCCGAAGACACACTGAGGAAAGAGATCCTAGGTACTCTATGAAGAGGCAGCACTATCAGGAGATATGTTGCTAGAACCTTCTGTACACAAGAAAATTCCGACAATATGAAGGGCAGTAACCTTCCCTTTCAACTCGGCAGCAGTAGCTGCTACTATCACGCATAAGGAAATAAACAGTAACAGTAATGCTGTCAAACAGGAACAAGACACTATATGTGCAGGATACACAGACAACTGTCAGTCAGCTACAAATGTCTAGAAAACAGAAAAATCTTTCATCTTCAATAATATCCTTTGTATAAAAAAATTGCCAATAATTATCTAAAAGAAATAAAAGATTAAAAATATCAGTTGACAGCGCCAGGTGTACAGTACTTCTAATTTCCGGCAGATAAAGTGGCTATTCAGTATCACAGCAGACAAGGGAGGCTTCGTTATCACCAACCAGAAACTACAGACACCAGCTTTTTTTCAACATCTCAGTTCTAGCTACACTGAATGCATAACCCTATTAGAAAACGAAGATTTGTATACAATACATGTAGAAACAAATACTATTGAAATGTACTAATAGTGGGAATCATATTTGCCAATGCAATTAAATTTTATGTTGGAGTGCCAAGGTCGCTAGTTTAAAAATGCACAAGCGTGTAACGTGAGATTAATGAATACTGTACGGAGTTTCGTTGAAATTCATTGGACTGAGGATTGTATATATTTAGAAGCTTCACTGAACAAAGTAAATATTAATCTACTTTCAATAGTATACAGTACAGTATTGTCATATTTGAAAAGTGGAGGAAATATGTTGCATAAAATTATATGTTTGAAAGTGAATGCAGTATGTATGTCATTGTGTGCATTGTGTAAAAAGGTAAAGTAGAAAATAAGAAAGCATCGGCTGATTTTCGTCCTCAAGAACCACAGACTCTTCTCCGTATTTGCTATGACAGAGCGAGCAAGCAAGCTAAGCATCAATTATTTATAAGTGCAAAGGAAATTGAGCAGTATGGAAGAAAAATTAATGCTTTGAGGGAAGAACTGAGGAGGAGAGTAGTTGAGAATGAAAGGTTGAGGAAGAAAAGTGAATAACTGAGGATGATAGGTTAAGAGAGGAAACAGTGAAAAGTTAACTGAAAATAGAAGAGATACTGTAATGGAGAAAGAACATAGGAAGTGAAGAAATTAGAAGGAAAGGAGATGCAGAAAAAGGAGAGAGAGACTCCTACATCAGCACGCAGGAAGTTGAACAAGGGTACTAAGAAAAGCAGAAGTCAAGAAATGCAAAGTTTTAATAAAATTACATGAAAGAAAAGTAAAAAACCCAGCCACTGAGGGGGACAAGCCAGCATCAACTTGGTGCCGGCCTCAAGCCCGGGTAAATGGGGAGAGTTGGCAGCAGGAAAAGCATCCAGCCATGAAAAATTAGCCAAAACCAATATGGCCAGTGGCGATAGTGAGATTAACCGGTGATGAAGTGTGGGACAGAGGTAGGTGGAGAACACTGGCCAGATACATCAACCCCACATAAAAGTGGGAAAAGATGTAGACACAGAAGAAGAAGAAAAGTAAAGTCAAAGTATTCACCAACAAATAAGAGATCAAATGGGTAAGGATAAGAAAGCAAATCAAAGAGAATTTAGGAAAAGTCTTTAAGATATCGTTACTACATAAAGTCCCTGATAGTACAGTGGTTTGAAGAGAAATTATTGGTAGTTTTGAAAAAAATAATTAGGAATGTACAAATTTGCCAGTTTTTCGGAAGGGAAATTAGCTTACCTTTTTACAACAATTATGCGTGCAGGTGAACAGTTATGAATCTGTGAGAGGTCGAGTGATCAGGTGAATATGAAAAGAGACAAAAACTAAGCTTGTAGCAGATAGAATTAGAAAAAATAAGACAAGACATGCATGCATAGACTGGAAACTTTATGAAAGCAGTACAGTAGTACCGTATGCAGTCAAGGATATAAAAGAACTTATGGCGTTGGTTCCAAATTCCTTTCCCACTGTACACGTCAATGTCCGAGTTTATCAATTTGTAAAGCATAAAATGAGATGTGTAAATGGAAAATTGTAATGGGATGGTGTGTTGGAAACAGTAGATCATGTAACCCAGTGAATGTCATAGCAATCTTTCTGGATAAATACTATGGGAATGAGAGCGAGAGAGAATGCGAATAATCAAATCCAGATTAAAATGTGATTTAGATGTAATAGCTTAGGTCAATAGAAGAATAATAATTTAGATGGTCACTAGATACTAAAGAAAATGCATCATGTGAATGAATGTTCTAAAAGTGTATTAAGCTATGCCATACAGCAAGAGTGGGTTTCACAGAGTAAGGGGAATGAAAATTGTGGTCAGAAAAGGATATTGTCCCAGGAAGCGCAAGGCTCCAAGAAGTAAATGTACATACTGGACATGGTTGGTCTGGTAGTGAATGTTTAGGAGAATGGTGAATATTTATCAAATTGAGAATCAATAAAGTAAAGGGAGCTGTAGTACGTTCCAGCATAGTGCTATATTACATATCCTTGTAGAAGGTAAGTAATTTGTCTCTCTGTGGAGAACACTACAGTACATCCCATCAATTAAAGGTCACAGGTCATTTGTAATTGGACAATTATCATTAATATTCACCATCATGGATAGAAACTTACCAGAATGAGTTTGAAGAAGTGAAAATTTGGAGAGGATATATAAATATTGATAGTGTAATTTTATCAATTTGAAAAGGAAAATGAGATATAATGATGCTGTGGAAATTAAAAGAACCTCATAAGCTTGAATATGATTAAGTGTGAGGAATGGAAGTAATGTGTGCATGGGAAAGAAAGAAAGGATAAACTACTATCTCACGGTACAGTATAAGTACTATACATCTGCCGAAGAATAATCTCGGTGAGTGTCAGGGCAAAGTTTCTGGATGGATACTAAGCAAATGAATGAGGAAACAGATCGTTGAAGTGTATACCAAGAATGCTAGAAAGGAGAGATATCAATCAATCAATATACCAAGGCACTTCCCCCAATTTTGGGGGGTAGCCGACACCAACAATGAAACAACAAAAAGGGGACCTCTACTCTCTATGTTCCTTCAGCCTAATCAGGGACTCAACCGAGTTCAGCTGGTACTGCTAGGGTGCCACAGCCCAACCTCCCACATTTCCACCACAGATGAAGCTTCATAATGCTGACTCCCCTACTGCTGCTACCTCCGCGGTCATCTAAGGCACCGGAGGAAGCAGCAGGGCCTACTGGAACTGCGTCACAATCGCTCGCCATTCATTCCTATTTCTAGCACGCTCTCTTGCCTCTCTCACATCTATCCTCCTATCACCCAGAGCTTTCTTCACACCATCCATCCACCCAAACCTTGGCCTTCCTCTTGTACTTCTCCCATCAACTCTTGCATTCATCACCTTCTTTAGCAGACAACCATTTTCCATTCTCTCAACATGGCCAAACCACCTTAACACATTCATATCCACTCTAGCCGCTAACTCATTTCTTACACCCGTTCTCTCCCTCACCACTTCGTTCCTAACCCTATCTACTCGAGATACACCAGCCATACTCCTTAGACACTTCATCTCAAACACATTCAATTTCTGTCTCTCCCTCACTTTCATTCCCCACGACTCCGATCCATACATCACAGTTGGTACAATCACTTTCTCATACAGAACTCTCTTTACATTCATGCCCAACCCTCTATTTTTTACTACTCCCTTAACTGCCCCCAACACTTTGCAACCTTCATTCACTCTCTGACGTACATCTGCTTCCACTCCACCATTTGCTGCAACAATAGACCCCAAGTACTTAAACTGATCCACCTCCTCAAGTAACTCTCCATTCAACATGACATTCAACCTTGCACCACCTTCCCTTCTCGTACATCTCATAACCTTACTCTTACCCATGAACAAATGTAACTGAATAAGTGACAAAAACTGTAATGTCAGAAAGAACAAAATTCATTGATTGAATGTGAAGCATACTAGAGTGGTAGGACCTAGTGATGCAAAACTACAAACAGAGTTTTGACAAAGGAAAAACTAATTTTTGGGGAGGTGCTCTGTGGTCTCCAATGACTTTCCTGTTCAAGGCTAGAACAGGGAATCCAATACAGCCCAATACCAAAAAAATATTGTTCCCCTGTTCTAGGGACAGTGCACCAACATGCAGAGTACAGACTCGGTGAATTATAGGGGAGACCTGCAGTTCAGGCCCATCATAACTTGCCACAACACTTCCAAATCTGCACATTGTCAATGACTGCTGAAGATATAAGAAAAGTAAATAAGAGGTTCAAAAATAGGAAGACAGAGGATATTACAAACCAGATGCTGCACTGGAGTGGTGATAAGTATGATTAAATGGCTATCAGGGTTTTTTAAATGCTAGCCTACAGGATGCAAAGTTGGTGAAAGAATGAATGAATATAAAGATAAAAGTGACTTGTAGGAATTATAGGGGCCAAATGTTACTTGATATACTAAGGAAGGTGTATGGTAGGATTTTGATTGCCAAAGGAAGAAGGTGAAAGAAGAATTGGTAAAGGGAGGAACTGTAGATTTTGAAGAGGGTGTGTGGATCATGTGTTGATTACAATTCAGTTTTGTGGAAAAGTAAAATTAGTAAAAAGCATTATGGCATACCAAAAAAAGATGATAAAAATTTATGAGGGTGTAATCTGGGTGGAAATGAGATTGCATGGTACTGTATACATTAAAAATAAAAGCTAGAAGAGTGAAAGTTTTCATGAAGCATGTAAGGGGAGTGTTGAGTGGGCAGAGTGACTGGTGTGGTAGTAAAGGAGATGTGAGGCTTAATAAGTCCGACTCCTTATCTTCATGGATGGAATTATGCAAAAAGTCAGGAGAGAGAAATGGATGCAAGTGCAACCACTACAGAGTACAATAACACCCAACTCTACATCAGGAATTTGTTCCAAGAGACAAGAAGCAAAGCAATTTTCGACACAAAATGGATTTCAGCCTTAAAAAGCTACTTCCGCATTTCCTATATACCTTATTGAACAGGAAAACGTTCTTGAAACCTGCTATCATTTTATAAAAAAAACAAATACCTACAGTTATAAGTTTCCATGTGAAGTACAGTACTGTACTTTTTAAAGCACCCAAGACATTTTAATAAAATACGTAGCAATGGTCCATGGATAGAGATAGCCCAGAAAGGAGGTAAATCAATGGAGGAATGCAGTAGAAAGATTGCTTCCTTGCTACTGCCTATGAGAAGGGAGAAGGTTAAGATTAAGAGTGAGACTTCATGTTGGCTATTGTCAGTAAAATAACTGATGGCGGTGGAACGAAACAAGAGCTTCTTGCTTGACACGTTACAGTTACACCACAAAGACAGAATTGCAAGAAGACAGAACGGGGCGAAATTAGACAGGATATATGCAATTAGAATGGAGACTTTAGGAAAGAAGACGTACTGTGTGGAAACAAAGATATAAATGACTGTAGGGTGTTGATAAAAAATTTCTTGGCTATTGTATTGAGCAATGTCTGTGTTTACCATTTAGAAAAGGATAAAATGAGATGGGTAAATGAATAATTTAAATGGGATGGCATGCAGGAAATAGTGGAAAATTGAGAGATTAAAATTTATATGAATGCAAGAAATGGATAGTGTATATATGAGAAAGTAAGGAGAAAAGTGTGTTTCATAATAGTGGGCATATAGACTTGTTCTTGAAAAGCAACCCCGTGAAAGTTGTGGCAATATTTCAGGAAGAATACTGTTGAATTGTAAGTGTCACTAATCAAAATGAGTACACTATACTGTATACCCAGAATTCTAGAACAGAAATAAGTATCATAAGATATACAAGAAAGGATAAAAGACAAACTGGAAGGGGTTTAAGATGTAATAAATTAGGTTTAAGGTGGTCACTCAGCACATGCTTCAGTTGCAGAGAGAAAGGGCATCGTGTGAATGAAAGTACGGAAGTGTAATAGGCTACACTATTTCACAGAATGGAAGGGGTGTGGACATTGTATTCAGCAAGGCCATTTTGTTAGGATGTGCTCGACTCTAAGGAGTGTATGTACAAACTAAAGCATGATTTGATCTGATAGGGATCAGCACAGCTCCAATAAGCAAACGTATAAACCGAGTTGATCTGGTGGTGAATGTGTGGGGAATGGGAAAAATAGAAACAGGAATGTCATGAGTGGATAGAAATACTGTAAGTATTTGAAGAAATATATAAAATGTTGCAAAACTTGAGTGGTAGAACAAGTAACTTCAGTTATTAAAATACGAAATGAGTGCGAGGGCAGAAAAATGTATTTTGAACCTAGAATAAGGGATTAAATGGAGCATAGGCAATATTTTGAGCAATGGGAATCTGACAAGAGTACAAGTGTACAAAAATCCGTCGAGTAAATGTACAGGTCCTGTTCTAGAACATGTTGTGTTGCAGAGGGCTACGTAATAGAGGAATGTAACATGCATATGTAAAAATTGCTTCGGTTTGAGATTGATAAATAGGGTGCAGTATTAAGTTTTATGCAACTTCATATATTAATCACTTTGATTTAGGTAAGCACTAAGATGTTGCTTTTTCAATAATACTGTACTATTACTAAGTGATAAGTGTATATAATATATTGTGTAAAATAAATATGATGGTCCGTTTCATGATTATCATTAACAGTAGAGTTAGTTCTCTTGCTTGAGGGTACACTCGGGCATACTATTCTATCTCGTTTCTCTTCCTCTTGTTTAGTTAAAGTTTTCATAGTTTATATTTGAAATATTTATTTAAATGTCATTGTTCATAAAATCTTTTTCCTTGTTTCCTTTCCTCACTGGGCTATTTTCCCTGTTGGGGCCTCTGAGCTTATAGCATTTTGCTTTTCCAACTAGGGTTGTAGCTTAGCAAGTAGTAATAATAATAATAATAATATGAAAGTAAATTGTGTGATCACATGCAATTGTAAAAACTGTTGAATAAAGAAAATATATCTTGTCCTCACAGCCCCAATCCCCACTATATCATGAATAGATTTTTAAAAGACAATCATCTATGGAAGTGAAGCATTGATATTAATCTGAGAAAGCGGTGGTGCTTAGTACGGATTAAGATATTTGAAAATCCATGTATAACAAAATGAATCTAATGATGACCAGAACAGGATTAATGAAAAATATGTAAACCACCAACAAAGTTGCATAGAATTATGTGGTTCAAGATAGTAAAGCCAACAGATGGTGTCAAGATGTGTGCTGGATTAACCCTTTTACCCCCAAAGGACGTACTGGTATGTTTCACAAAACTCATCCCCTTATCCCCATGGACGTACCGGTACGTCCTTGCAAAAAACTGCTATAATAAAAAAAAATTTTTCATTTTTTTGATAATTTTATGAGAAAATTCAGGCATTTTCCAAGAGAATGAGACCAACCTGACCTCTCTATGACAAAAATGAAGGCTGTTAGAGCAATTTAAAAAAAATATACTGCAAAATGTACTGGGGAAAAAATAACCCCTTGGGGGTTAAGGGTTGGAAATTTCCAAAGAGCCTGGGGGTAAAAGGGTTAACTAATGTTTATTAAGTGATTTTAAATCAAATATAAAGCAAATGATCAAGTAAATTAACCTGCTGGGACAGATGCACAGGTCTTAGAAGAGGCATTTCTGTTACAGTGGAATTCAAAGCAGGAAGCAAGAGGGCCTTACAGAAAAGTAGCAGCATCATAAAAGAAATTGTCTGCACCAAAGATCCTATTATATAATGTCCAATTAGCAGAGAAAGGAAAACCATATGCAATATGGCCTATATTACTCTGTAATGCAGAAACACAGGCTGCCGTATTGAGGAAAATAGAACGCATTTTGTTAGGGGTGGTGCTATGGTTGCTATGGGTCAACTATTATATTTAACACTAAGATGTGCAGGTATTATATGTGAAAGGCACAATTGTATGTTCATAATTACCCCATGATAGATATGAACATATGAAAATGTATGACCCGTGGTGATGAATGAACGTGACAGCCTAAGCCAACATCTAGTAAAAGATATAAGTACTGTATTATTATTATTATTATTAAATGCTAAGCTACAACCCTAGTTGGAAAAGCAGGATGCTATAAGCCCAGGGGCCCCAACAGGGAAAATAGCTCAGTGAGGAAAGGAAGCAAGGAAAAATAAAATATTTTAAGAATAGTAACATTTAAATAAATATTTCCTATATAAACAATAAAAACTTCAACAAAACAAGAGAAAGAGAAACTAGATACAACAGTGTGCCTGAGTGTACCCTCAAGCAAGAGAACTCTAACCCAAGACAGTGGAAGGCCATGGTACAGAGGCTATAGCACTACCCAAGACTAGAGAACAATGGTTTGATTTTGGAGTGTCCTTCTCCTAGAAGAGCTGCTTACCATAGCTAAAGAGTCTCTTCTACCCTAACCAAGAGGAAAGTAGCCACTGAACAATTACATTGCCGTAGTTAACCCCTTGGGTGAAGAAGAATTGTTTAGTAATCTCAGTGTTGTCAGGTGTATGAGGACAGAGGAATATCTGTAAAGAATAGGCAAGACTATTCGGTGTCTGTGTAGGCAAAGGGAAAGAACCGTAACCAGAGAGAAGGATCCAATATGGTACTGTCTGGCCAGTCAAAGGACCCCCTAACTCTCTAGCGGTAGTATGTATAATTGTACACCAACTTTGAACTTACGCACACTGTTATAAAAATACATCATGCAATAGATCATCAAAGTCTGCATATTCAATTCTTATAAAAAAAAGGAGAACAAGAACATGGTGTATAGCACGTGTTTCATACATGATCGTACACTAACGTTAATTTTTTTCCCTCTCGCTCTCCCCTGCTCTAATAATATAAACCTGTTTAAGTTTGCTATCAAACGTCTTGTTTGGTTTGAATTTTGTCATTTTTGTTCGCAACTATCTGTATATTAGCTCACCGTCTTGTTGAATAGACTATCACATGCATCTCTCCCCTCTGTAAGAACCTAACAGTTACATTGCCACATAAGCAACCCAAACCAAACTGTACCACCACCGTTATCAAAGTCGTGTTCCATTTTTCTTGACTGAGCAGCCAATGTCCCAAGGCCATATTGCATAAGGCTTTCCCTTTTTTATTAATACTGTACAACATTATATAAGAGGACTTTGGGAGAGACTATTTCTCCATGTTAATGCCTCTCGACTTGACTCCTGCTTCACAATTCAGTGTAACAGAAATGCTCTACCTCTTCTAACACCTATTCATCTGTCCAAACAGAAATTGTTCCTTTGGAATAAAGATTTCAAAACAAAATGTCCTTAAGTCATATGGAAACAGACTTGAAACCCAGCAGCCTAATGTTGTGGATAAGACATTTGAAGAGCAGTATGAGGATGAAAGCGTAAGAGAATGAAAATATATTGCACGAGTACATGCTGTCAAGACCGGAGTGAAGAGATATGATTGCAAAGTCTAAGAGGGATATAAGATGAAAAGGCAGATTGAAGGGTATTTCAAGAACAACATGGGTAAGAAGAATAAGTAAGGTGGTCAATGGGTATCTGTTTTGGCTCCGGCAAAGTAGATCAGCGAGTGAAAGATTGTTACAGAAGTCAAATTACGGTAAATGTTTCATGAATACTGGATTAGATCACATAGCAAGTATGTGGAGTGCTGTAATCATGGTCCAAAGAATCATTTTTCTAAAATAGGTTAGGCTTTAAGAAGCCAATGTACATGTTGTGGAATGGAAGGTCACGTGGAGTGTGTGTGTATATAGTTAACCCTTTTACTCCCAAAGGACGTACTGGTACGTTTCACAAAACTCATCCCTTTACCCCCATGGACGTACCGGTACGTCCTTGCGAAAAAATGCTATGAAATTTTTTTTTTCATATTTTTGATAATTTTTTGAGAAACTTCAGGCATTTTCCAAGAGAATGAGACCAACCTGACCTCTCTATGATAAAAATTAAGGCTGTTAGAGCAATTTAAAAAAAAATTTACTGCAAAATGTGCTGGGGAAAAAATAACCCCTTGGGGGTTAAGGGTTGGAAATTTCCAAAGAGCCTGGGGGTAAAAGGGTTAAGATGTGAAAAAGAGAATGTCAGGAATTGATTAAAAATGAAGTTTGGTAGACCTGGGTATAAAAAGTGTTTGAAGAGATGCATCCTATACTTGAAAAGACTGCATACTGTACTCAAAAGATGAAAATGGTTTCACATGTAATGTAGTGATTGAGATGACAATATAAAAGATAATACTGTAGTATAAGTTGGAACGCAGCTTTGATTGACAGCCTCACGACTTGGGTAGGTATTACGTAGCGTTTTTAAAACAATACTATTATTATCTGCAAAACAGGGGTAATACTTAGTATAAAATTTGTATAAAGCAAGGTTTCAAGATCATTACAGTATTTAAGGTAAAACTAAGTGTACTAAAGTGCCTGTTTGTTAATGGGTACTTGTGTAAAATAAAGGTGACAATGGATCAATTGACGGTTTAGAGTTCAAGAAATATGGTGAAATAAATGGGTATTTTGTTTAACTTCACCATGAATTTCTGGGTACAGTAGGAACTCTTTGTTGGTATATGAGGGTAAGAAGAGATTTAGAAAATATGAAGTGGAATGAACATGAAAACTACAAAATATAAAAGTTACAATGAATTAAAAAAAATGCATCTGCTAACCAGAGGAGAAGACTAGCTGTAGGCACGATAGACGAGTTAGGCAATCAAGAGTAAAGAGAAGAAACATATGGCTATTACAAAACAGGAAGTTGTTCAAAAAATATTTGGGAAACTAAAAATAGCTTTAGAAATTTCCAAAGAATGCAGCTTAGTGTAAAGAGTTACGAACAACTGGACCTGAATAAATAATGGAGGTTAACTCGGTTGAGTCCCTGGTTAGGCTGGGAGGAACGTAGAGAGTAGAGGTCCCCCTTTTTGTTTTGTTTCATTGTTGATGTCGGCTACCCCCAAAATTGGGGGAAGTGCCTTTGGTATATGTATGTATGTATGTATGTCCTGTATCTATGCCGTTTCACAATTTATTCTTGTTCAATACATACAGGTATTCTATTAGTTGAATGAGGAGTGGAGAATAGAAGTTGTTGCATGGTTTGAAAAGGTTAGTATGACCGATAATATTTATAGAAGTGACTGTTGAGAAGGATGATGCGGTCTCGAGTAAAGTGGCCTTAAAGTGGCCTCTAGAGCAAATATGTCTTCATGCTGACGTGGTAAGTGCAAAATATATTTGGAAAGTTTCAAATGCTATATTACCGTAAGAGATTTACCAATGTGTGTAGACTAAGTGAGTAAGAGTGGAGACAAATGTACAGTATAGCTAAATCTAAAAGCGAAAAGCATGTCAAATTTATTTAAAAGTTGAGGAATAAATTATCTATTTTAAGTTCATTAGATTAAATATTGTATACATTAAGTAGATTTATTAAGTTAAAAATGTAAATAAGTTTTTTTAACAAGACTACTTTTACTATGAAAAGTGGAGGTTAATATACTTTAAGAAAATAGTACTGTAAGAGAGTCAATTTCAAAATTATTATTGATGGTAAAACAGTGTATGAATGGAACTGGGTAACCATGTAAATAGAAAAAATAAATAAATGTATGATTACTTCTGATCCCTATAAATTCCAATCCTGCTATTTTCCATGTTGGAGCACCTGGGCTTATAGCATCCTGATTTTCCAACTAGGGTTGTAGCTTGGCAAGAATTAATAATTATAAATATAATACATCAGACCTAACGTGGGCATCACTCATTGGGCTCTGACTCGACTGGGTCCATAAAGGATAGTGTGTGAGTGAGGTTAGACTTTACAGTTTGGAAGTGTGGCATGGATGATAAATTGAAATTTTTGAGAAATTAACTAAGGAGGAGAAAAAATAAGGATGAAATATTTGGGAAGGAAAACAAGCACTGAGGAGGTTAGTGAAAGGGATAAAAAACAGAAGAGGTTCCCTGAAAACCTCAAAGGAAATAATGAAAGATACGATAGTATACATTAAGAAAATGTTTAGAATTGAAGGTGCAAAAAAAGACGGAAATAATGAAAGCAAGGATTGCATACATTAATAAAATGTGATGAATTGAGGGTGCACAAAAAGAAGACAGAAATAATGAAAGAAAGGATAGCACACATTAAGAAAATGTTTAGAATTCAAGGTACAGAAAAAGATGGAAATATTGAAAGAAAGGATTGCATACATTAAGAAAATGTGAAAAATTGAAGGTGCAGAAAATGAAAAAGAAATAATGAAAGAAAGGATAGGATAGTATACATTAAGAAAATGTTTAGAATTGAAGGTGCATAAAAAGAGGGAAATAATGAAAGAAAGGTTAGCACACATTAAGAAAATGTTTAGAATTGAAGGTGCATAAAAAGAGGGAAATAATGAAAGAAAGGTTAGCACACATTAAGAAAATGTTTAGAATTGAAGGAGCACAAAAAGAGGACAGAAATAATGAAAGAAAGGATGGCATACATTAAGAAAATGTGAAGAATTGAAGGTGCAGAGAAAGAAGACAGACAACCCTTGCAATAGCTTCCTGGAATGTGAATAGGAGTACAAGAAAAATTGTATCAAAGTGCAAGGCTGTGAGAAAAGTACTATGTAAAAGCAAATATGAGAGAGTACTCATCAATGGATACGAGTCAAGATAAGAAAGCAGACAGAATTGGAGAGTTAAGAGTACAGTATATGTACAGAAATGCTAACAGAAGCAATAGCTTATGGCTTTCTCTACTTTACATCTCTTGTTACTGGGATTATTTCAACAAACTTCAGGGCCTCTATAATAATACCAAAGTATTGTCTGAAAAGAGTGAGATATGTGGAGATGCAATAAGCAAAGATCATGGGTGTATGAACTACGCAGTTTCTTTTATTGATTTTGTATGGGAAGTACGCCATTTTTTAAAAGACTATTATGAGTGCGAGTGAGAAAGGTCGAGTGATCAGGCGAGAAGAATAAAGAGATACGAGAATAAGATTTAAGGGAGAGTTTGAAGGAGGAATGGGGAAAATGATTGGAGATGTATATGGCATAGACTGGAGACAGGGAATGAGGATGTAAGGGACGAGAATTTAAATATTTCATACGTGTGAGAGTTTACCCATTTGAAAATGTAGTATAGGAACTAATGGAAGATTATGAGTTATAATGTAGTGTGTAAGTGGGAGAGAAAGCAGAGAAAAGTATCCAAGAGCAAATGACTTACAGCAAGGGGTTATTTTTTTCCCAGCACATTTTGCAGTATATATTTTCTTAATTTGCTCTAAAAGCCTTAATTTTTGTCCTAGAGAGGTCAGGTTGGTCTCATTCTCTTGGAAAATGCCTGAATTTTCTCAAAAAATTATCAAAAATATGAAAAAATAATTATTTATAGCATTTTTTTGCAAGGACGTACCGGTACGTCCATGGGGGTAAAGGGATGGCTTTTGTGAAACGTACCAGTACGATCTTTGGGGGTAAAAGGGTTAAATGAAAATACTTAATTGTACGAATGTAATGAACTACTATAACACTAACAGTACTGTACAATAAAGAACATTTTTATCAATTTTTCTATGACCTACAGTATGCAGTACACACATCCGTGTTGCAAACTTTCAGATTCACAAACAACTACCGCAAGTAAGAAATATGTTCAAACTCCGTGGAGTTATAATTTTGTAATTTGCGCCACTCCCGACTGGGTCCTGATCCAGCCGCGGCCAATGGTAGGCAGCACCAATCCGCTGTGTTCAAAATTTTTTGTGTTTGCTACTGTGATATTCGTGGCTGTTTGTGCGTATTACCTCCGCCTTAATACCATCAATTACAATAACATTATTTATGGCTGATAAGCAGATTGCTAGTGGTAGTGCATTGAAGCACAAAGATTAGTGGCGATAATGCTGGTAGTGTGAAAAAATGGCGTGCCATTTCAGTGGAAATGAAAGTAGCCATTATCAAGAAACCAGATAACGTAGAGAAGACAAATATTGCCCATATATTTCAAATAAATTGTTCAACAATTTGCAAGCGTTACAAAACTATGAGCTATCCGATGACGGCGAATTATCTCTGCTATTGCAAGAGAATGGTTTATACACGGGGGGGAGAGAGAGAGAGAGAGAGAGAGAGAGAGAGAGAGAGAGAGAGAGAGAGAGAGAGAGAGAAGAGAGAGTATACAGATGTATGGGTATGCAATGTTTTGTGATGTGACATTTGAAAGTAATTTGCATTTTTCCTAACAAAACAAACCTGGAGTTATTTATAGGGGATATTACTTTGGGCATGGCTGAAAGACGAGCCATAAAATTTTATCGAGGGATCACTAACCCAACCGCTAGTTGGAGGGAGGGATAGGGGTAGCCGGCTACCCAACTCACTCACACACCTGGGCTGATCACCCAATTTGCTTGCAGGCAGGACTTTCTTGGGGGAGAGGGCTGGCAGGCCAATTTGTATGAATAGCTATAACTTTGTATCATTAGGAAAAATACAAATAACTTCTAAATTTGTCATTTGTTCTATCACTCAATACAAACTCTCGCAATTTATAGGGTATGACTTACCTCGTAGGAGGGAGGAAGTCTGTGCCAACTGACTTGGCATTTGACCGACGTTCTCTCGTTACGATATATATTGTTAGCAGTAGGAACCCTGGGCCTCACTGAAAAATGTTGTACACTAGCGACCTGCGCAAGCTGTGTGTTTGTGACACAATGTGACTGGTCTAGGTATGGGTTCTCAGTCATAAGAATCAAGAGTACTAGACCTTATCCAATTTCTTCTCGCTAGGGGTATTGGGGATGCAATAAGTATAATTTCTATACTAAATTACACAGGGAAATGGATCTAACCTGCAGAGAGGCGAGGTCAGCTGTGCCGAGTACCATGATGATGATTCCCCAAGGGAGAGGAAACCAATCATTCTAACTCATTCACCCCACACTAACCTGAGTAACCTCGGCCCTCAACTCTCCGCTACTTTTCCATCAAAGGAGCTTGAGGTGTTTAGACCACTTGTGCCACCACCACAGGACCAATGGAAAATGCTTCCATGCTCCTGTGGGTTACGTCTTGCAGGTAGTGGGTGGTGAAGGTCTAAAACACTTCCACATGCCCGCTTGCAATACCTGCGCCACAGAGTAGTTCTTTTTTAACACCAGGGACGTTGCAATGCCCTTTATGTCTGAGCTCTGGGTCATCGTGGTGGAGAAGGGTCAGGATTAACTGCCAGGTCGATGACCTTGCGAATCCATGCCGACATGGATATTGGATATTGTTTCATGGTCGTACCAACAACAGATTATCCAAATAAGGAAGAAGGAAATTAAGATGCCAAGTTTTTGTCAAACAAATTAAAATCAGTCAGGAGCTGAAGACCAGACAGGAGAACAACACTCAAAACAAGATGGAACAAAATAATTTAAAAATTTCCGTACGATAGATTGATCACCAAAAATCTTACTTTCTTAAAAGGCCAATATTTTTTGGGGTAATTGACGACAGATCACATAATTTGTAAAAATAGATTTACAATAAAAACTCTGATGATTTAAAATGACTTATACCGCAAGATTTTGTCCATAAAAAGATCTGGATGTTGAGGAGCACTGTTCTTCAGATACTACCTCTAGAGAGCTATGGGGTCTTTTGACTGGCCAGACAGTACTACATTGGATCCTTCTCTCTGGTTACGGTTTATTTTCCCTTTGCCTATTCTTCACATATTCTCCTCTGTCCTCATACACCTGACAACACAGATTACCAAACAATTCTTTTTCACCAAAGGGGTTACTGCACTGTAATTGTTCAGAGGCCACTTTCCTCTTGGTAAGGGTAGAAGAGACAAACTTTGGTAAGCAGCTCTTCTAGGAAAAGGACACTCCAGAATCAAACCATTGTTCTCTACTCTTGCGCAGTGCCATAGCGTCTGTACCATGATTTTCCACTGTCTTGGGTTAGTCGGTGCACTCTGGCACACTGTTCTATTTCATTTCTCTTCCTCTTGTTTTGTTTAAGTTTTTATAGTTTATATAGGTGATATTTATTTTAATGTTACTCTTCTTAAAATATTCTATGTTTCCTAGTTTCCTTTCCTCACTCTGCTATTTTCCCTGTTGGAGCCCCCGGGATTATATCTGTCTTTTCCAACTAGGGTTGTAGCTTAGCAAGTAATAATAAAAATAATACGATCATACATTCAAGTTTTGTCAGGGTTCTACTTTATCCCAATAATTAGCTGGAACAGGGAAAATAGCCCAGTGAGGAAAGGAAATTAGGAAATAAACTACAAGAAAAGTTTAAGCACAACAATATCATTAAAATAAATCATACATAACTATAAAGAATTCAAAATATCAAGAGGAAGAGAAATAAGATAGAATAGTGTGCCCCAGTGTACCCTCAAGCAAGCTATCTCTACCCAAAGACAGTGGAAGACCATGGTACATAGGCTATGGCACTACCCAAGACTAGAGAACAATGGTTTGATTTTGGAGTGTTCTCCTCCTAGAGGAGTTGCTTACCGTAGCTAGAGAGTCTATCAAGGGATTCAGTAACTAAGGGTTTACAACCAGCAAATAATATTGATCTAAAGAGTATCATCTGCATAAGCAACAAACTTGTTTTCAGTGCCAAACCATTTGTATACGGAAGGTCATCAACTTACAGACTTAAGCAACAAACTTGTTTTCAGTGCCAAACCATTTGTCTACGGAAGGTCATCAACTTACAGACTTACGCAACAAACTTGTTTTCAGTGCCAAACCATTTGTCTACGGAAGGTCATCAACTTACAGACTTAAGCAACAAACTTGTTTTCAGTGCCAAACCATTTGTCTACGGAAGGTCATCAACTTACAGACTTAAGCAACAAACTTGTTTTCAGTGCCAAACCATTTGTCTACGGAAGGTCATCAACTTACAGACTTACGCAACAAACTTGTTTTCAGTGCCAAACCATTTGTCTACGGAAGGTCATCAACTTACAAACTTAATCAACAAACCTGTTTTCAGTGCCAAAGCATTTGTCTACGGAAGGTCATCAACTTACAAACTTAAGCAACAAACCTGTTTTCAGTGCCAAAGCATTTGTGTACGGAAGGTCATCGACTTCCAACCTTAAGCACCAAACTTGTTTTCAGTGCCAAACCATTTGTATACGGAAGGTCATCAACTTACAAGCTTAGGCAACAACCTTGTTTTCAGTGCCAAACCATTTGTATACGGAAGGTCATCAACTTACAAGCTTAGGCAACAAACTTGTTTTCAAGGCCAAACCATTTGTATACGGAAGGTCATGAACTTACAAACTTAACTTGTTCAAAGAAGCTGTTAGCAAGTTGAATCGTTTTAAACCCCAATTTTGTTAAATCTTGGCCCAGGGTAGGCCTAACCTGAATCTCATGCATATGATTTCGAGCTACAAAAGTCAACAAATAGTCAGGTTCCATATGAAATAGATATCGTTACAAATTCTGTTTTGACTACTGTATCAAAAGAAATAGGAATGAATGACGAGCGATTGTGACGCAGTTCCGGTAGACCCTGCTGCTGCCTCCGATGCCTTAGATGACCGCGGAGGTAGCAGCAGTAGGGGATTCAGCATTATGAAGCTTCATCTGCGGTGGATAATGTGGGAGGGTGGGCTGTGACACCCTAGCAGTACCAGCTGAACTCAGTTGAGTCCCTTGTTAGGCTGGGAGGAACGTAGAGAGTAGAGGTCCCCTTTTTGTTTTTGTTTCATTTGTTGATGTCGGCTACCCCCCCCCCCAAAAATTGGGGGAAGTGCCTTGGTATGTGTGTATGTATGTATGTATGTATCAAAAGATATATTGTTTTATTACAATATTTCTGTATCTTTGTTAATTTCAGTTGAATTTGTGTTTATATCTCTGAAAGTTAAGTTCAGGACCTTCTGTATATATGAAAGTACAGTAATGGGTTGTGAAAAATACCCACAGGATCATCAGATAACATTATTACTATCCAAGCTATAGTCTTGAATGGAAAAACAAAATCATACAAGACCTAAGGCTCCAACAGGAAAAGCAGTCCAACGCTAAGAATAACTATAGTCCATTTCTTTTAGCGAGGCAGATTTGCACCAACTCGCAGCGGTGCCCTTTTAGCTCGGAAAAGTTTCCTGATCGCCGATTGGTTGGACAAGATCATTCTAACCAATCAGCGATCAGGAAACTTTTCCGAGCTAAAAGAACACCGCTGCAAGACGGTGCAAATCTGCCTCGATAAAAGAAATGGACTATAGTTCGCCTAACTTTCAACTGGGCTCCACAAGGTGCTAGAAGCGTTGGAAGACCCAGGCCTACATGGCTGAGGACTATGATGCATGAAATAGGAGATGATGAATGGGGAAAAATCAATTTAAAAGCTCAAGATAAGAGACGACTGGTGAAATCTAACCGAGGCCCTTTGCGTCAATAGGGATAGATGATGATGATAGATTAACCCTTTTACCCCTAAAGGACGTACTGGTACGTTTCACAAAACCCATCCCTTTACCCCCATGGACGTACCGGTACGTCCTTGCAAAAAAATGCTATAAAAATTTTTTTTTCATATTTCTGATAATTTTTTGAGAAAATTCAGGCATTTTCCAAAAGAATGAGACCAACCTGACCTCTCTATGACAAAAATTAAGGCTGTTAGAGCAATTTAAAAAAAATATACTGCAAAATGTGCTGGGAAAAAAATAACCCGCTGGGGGTTAAGGGTTGGAAATTTCCAAAGAGCCTGGGGGTAAAAGGGTTAATTAAAGATATAATTATTAAATCTATTAAACACTAAAGATAAAAGTTCATTAAATATACTAACTACAGAATAAAAATAAATCTAACATATGCATTTCCAAAACCCCATTTGCATACATTCTTCATATCAAACCTTAACTACATGGAATTTCCACACGAAATCTATAACCACTGTACTATATTACCTTTTACATGTCAAGAGTAGGTAAAGTTCATTGATGTTATATTATTATTATTATTATTATTATTATTATTAAATGCTAAGCTACAACCCTAGTTGGAAAAGCAGGATGCTATAAGCCCAGGGGCCCCAACAGGGAAAATAGCTCAGTGAGGAAAGGAAACAAGGAAAAAATAAATATTTTAAGAATAATATTAAAATAAATATCTCCTATATAAACTATAAAAACTTCAACAAAACAAGAGAAAGAGAAACTAGATAGAACAGTGTGCCTGAGTGTACCCTCAAGCAAGAGAACTCTAACCCCAGACAGTGGAAGGCCATGGTACAGAGGCTATAGCACTACCCAAGACTAGAGAACAATGGTTTGATTTTGGAGTGTCCTTCTCCTAGAAGAGCTGCTTACCATATAAGGTTGGTAGTCCTTCCCCTCTTTAGACTTCGGGTGACCCTAATGTCCAGTCACCCCAGATCGACTGGTTGCCAGGCTGTGCTAGAACCTTGGAGTTCATAAATTTATTCCCGTTCCTTTCCCCTGATCCATTACACTTGCCAGTAAACATCTTAGTGCACACTAATATATTCCTTACTTCACCTGAAAAAGATAACTCTGTATCAGAAAGAATGAAAATAGCAAATCAGACAATGGCTAAGTTAACCCTTTTACCCCCAAAGGACGTACTGGTACGTTTCACAAAACTCATCCCTTTACCCCCATGGACGTACCGGTACGTCCTTGCAAAAAAATGCTATAAAAATTAAGTTTTTTCATATTTTTGATAATTTTTTTTTTTAAATTCAGGCACTTTCCAAGAGAATGAGGCCAACCTGACCTCTCTATGACAAAAATTAAGGCTGTTAAAGCAATTTTAAAAAAATATACTGCAAAATGTGCTTGAAAAAAAAATAACCCCCTGGGGGTTAAGGGTTGGAAATTTCCAAATAGCCTGGGGGTTAAAGGGTTAAGTAAAAATGATATTTTAATTATAAAATAAATTTTTGAATATACTTACCCGGTGAATATATATAGCTGCAACTCTGTTGCTCGACAGACAAAAAACAGTAAAAACTCGCCAGCGATCGCTATACAGGTTGCGGGTGTGCCCACCAGCGCCAACTGTCGGCCAGATACCATACTCGATGTAAACAAAGACTCAATTTCTTCTCATCCCACTGCGTCTCTATTGGGGAGGAAGGGAGGGTCATTTAATTTATATATTCACCGGGTAAGTATATTCAAAAATTTATTTTATAATTAAAATATCATTTTTAAATATTTAACTTAGCCGGTGAATATATAATAGCTGATACACACCCAGGGTGGTGGGTAGAGACCAGTTAAATATGTTTACATCGTATAAGCCAAGAGTTTTTATTTCATTTTGGAAGTTATCAATATAACAAAAACAAAATAAATAGGTACCTGTTAAGGAAGTCGACTTAGACGATTACTCTGCCTTGTAAGTACGTCTTCCTTACGGAGCCTCGCGATCCTCTTAGGATGCTGACAGACCCCTAGGAGCTGAAGTATCAAGGGCTGCAACCCATACAACAGGACCTCATCAAACCCCTAATCTGGGCGCTCTCAAGAAATGACTTTGACCACCCGCCAAATCAACCAGGATGCGAAAGGCTTCTTAGCCTTCCGGACAACCCATAAAAAACAACATTAAAAACATTTCAAGAGACAGATTAAAAGGATATGGAATTAGGGAATTGTAGTGGTTGAGCCCTCACCCACTACTGCACTCGCTGCTACGAATGGTCCCAGTGTGTAGCAGTTCTCGTAAAGAGACTGGACATCTTTCAAGTAAAATGACGCGAACACTGACTTGCTTCTCCAATAGGTTGCGTCCATTATACTTTGCAGAGATCTATTTTGCTTAAAGGCCACGGAAGTTGCTACAGCTCTAACTTCGTGCGTCTTAACCTTAAGCAAAGCTCGGTCTTCCTCACTCAGATGTGAATGAGCTTCTCGTATTAACAATCTGATAAAGTATGACAAAGCATTCTTTGACATAGGCAAGGATGGTTTCTTAACTGAACACCATAAAGCTTCAGATTGGCCTCGTAAAGGTTTAGTACGATCTAAATAGAACTTAAGAGCTCTAACAGGGCATAAGACTCTTTCTAGTTCATTGCCTACGATCTCCGATAAGCTGGGAATATCGAAAGATTTAGGCCAAGGCCGAGAAGGTAGCTCATTTTTGGCTAGAAAACCAAGTTGCTGCGAACAAGTAGCTTTTTCCGACGAAAATCCGATGTTCTTGCTGAAGGCATGAATCTCACTGACTCTTTTAGCCGAGGCTAAGCATACCAGGAAAAGTGTCTTAAGAGTGAGATCTTTCAGGGAGGCTGACTGTAAAGGCTCAAACCTGTCTGACATGAGGAATCTTAGTACCACGTCTAAATTCCACCCAGGAGTAGCCAAACGACGCTCCTTAGTGGTCTCAAAAGACTTAAGGAGGTCTTGCAGATCTTTATTGTTGGAAAGATCTAAGCCTCTATGCCGGAAGACCGATGCCAACATGCTTCTGTAGCCCTTGATAGTGGGAGCTGAAAGGGATCGTCCTTTTCTCAGGTATAAGAGAAAATCAGCTATTTGGGCTACAGAGGTACTGGTCGAGGATACAGAAACTGACTTGCACCAGTCTCGGAAGACTTCCCACTTCGATTGGTAGACTCTAATGGTAGACGCTCTCCTTGCTCTAGCAATCGCACTGGCTGCCTCCTTCGAAAAGCCTCTAGCTCTCGAGAGTCTTTCGATAGTCTGAAGGCAGTCAGACGAAGAGCGTGGAGGCTTTGGTGTACCTTCTTTACGTGTGGCTGACGTAGAAGGTCTACTCTTAGAGGAAGACTTCTGGGAACGTCTACTAACCATCGAAGTACCTCGGTGAACCATTCTCTCGCGGGCCAGAGGGGAGCAACTAGCGTCAACCTTGTCCCTTCGTGAGAGGCGAACTTCTGCAGTACCTTGTTGACAATCTTGAATGGTGGGAATGCGTTGAGATCCAGATGTGACCAATCTAGGAGGAAGGCATCTATATGTATTGCTGCTGGGTCCGGGACTGGGGAGCAATAGATTGGAAGCCTCTTGGTCAGCGAGGTTGCAAAGAGATCTATGGTTGGTTGACCCCAAGTGGCCCAAAGTCTCTTGCACACATCCTTGTGGAGGGTCCATTCGGTTGGAATTATCTGCCCTTTCCGACTGAGACAATCTGCTATGACGTTCAAGTCGCCCTGGATGAACCTCGTTACTAGGGAGATGTCTCGACCTTTTGACCAGATGAGCAGGTCCCTTGCGATCTCGTACAACGTCAGTGAGTGGGTACCTCCTTGTTTGGAGATGTACGCCAAGGCCGTGGTGTTGTCCGAGTTTACTTCCACCACTTTGCCTCGAAGGAGATACTCGAAGCTTTTCAAGGCCAGATAAACTGCCAACAGCTCCTTGCAGTTGATATGCATGCTCCTTTGACTCGAGTTCCACAGACCTGAGCATTCCCGACCGTCCAGCGTCGCGCCCCAGCCCAAGTCCGATGCGTCCGAGAAGAGAACGTGGTTGGGTATCTGAACAGCCAGGGGAAGACCCTCTCTTAGGTTGATATTGTCCTTCCACCAAGTCAGACAAGACTTTATCTTTCCGGAAATCGGGATCGAGACCGCCTCTAGCGTCTTGTCCTTTTTCCAGTGAAAAGCCAGATGGAATTGAAGAGGACGGAGGTGTAGTCTTCCTAGTGATACAAATTGCTCCAGGGATGACAGCGTCCCTACCAGACTCATCCACAGCCTGACTGAGCAGCGTTCTTTCTTCAGCATCTTCTGGATGGATAGCAGGGCTTGATCTATTCTGGGGGCCGACGGAAAAGCCCGAAAAGCTTGACTGTGAATCTCCATCCCTAAATACACAATAGTTTGGGATGGGACCAGCTGCGACTTTTCCAAATTGACTAGGAGTCCCAATTCCTTGGTCAGATCTAGAGTCCACTTGAGATCCTTCAGACAGCGACGACTGGAAGAGGCTCTGAGAAGCCAGTCGTCCAAATAAAGGGAGGCTCGGATGTCCGATAAGTGGAGGAATTTGGCCACATTCCTCATCAGCCTCGTAAATACGAGAGGAGCTGTGCTTAGGCCAAAGCACAGGGCCCGAAACTGGTAAACCACATCTTCGAAGACGAATCTCAGAAAAGGTTGGGAGTCTGAGTGAATGGGGATGTGGAAGTAGGCGTCCCTTAGGTCTAGCGAGACCATCCAGTCTTCGTTTCTGACCGCTGCTAAGACTGACTTTGTGGTCTCCATGGAGAACTTCGTCTTTGTGACAAAGACATTCAGAGCACTGACGTCTAGCACCGGTCTCCAACCTCCTGTCTTCTTTGATACTAGGAAGAGACGGTTGTAAAACCCCAGTGATCGAAGGTCCGAGACTTTGACCACCGCTCCCTTCTCTAGCAAAAGAGACACTTCCAGTTTCAGGGCTTGTCTCTTTTCTTCCTCTCTGTACCTGGGAGAGAGATCGATGGGGGACGTCGCTAGAGGGGGTTTGCGTACAAAAGGGATTTTGTACCCCTCTCTGAGTAACTTCACAGATTGTTGATCTGCGCCTCTCTTCTCCCAGGCTTGCCAGAAGTTCTTGAGTCTGGCTCCTACTGCTGTCTGAAGTTGCGGGCAGTCAGACTCTGCCCTTAGAGGACTTGGATCCTTTCTTCTTCCCTCGCTTCCCTTCGGCACGAGCACCTCCTCTGCTGGAGGCTCTGCCACGAAAGGGCGGAATAAAGCGAGACGCTGGAGTGTCTATCCTCGGTCTAGCAGACAATGTAGGCAAAGGGGGAGCTTTGCGAGCCGAGGACGCAACTAGATCGTGGGTGTCCTTCTGAACTAAAGATAAGGCAATCTCCTTTACCAAGACTTCAGGAAACAGGCACTTGGAAAGGGGAGCAAAGAGTAGCTCAGATCTTTGGCATGGCATCACTCCAGCAGACAGGAAAGAACAGAGAGACTCTCGCTTCTTCAGGACTCCGGACGTGAATGAGGCGGCTAGCTCGTTGGACCCATCACGGACGGCCTTGTCCATGCAGGACATAATGAGCAAGGAAACATCCTTATCTGCAGAAGAGATTTTCCTGCTCAGGGCTCCTAAGCACCAGACTAGGAAGTTAAAGACTTCGAAAGCCCTAAATATCCCTTTAAGAAGGTGGTCCAGGTCCGATGGTGACCAACAAATCTTCGAGCGTCTCATGGCAAGGCAGCGGGGAGAGTCTACAAGACTTGAGAAGTCGCCCTGGGCAGAGGCAGGAACTCCCAAGCCGAGAACTTCTCCCGTGGCATACCAGACGCTCGATCTAGACGAGAGTTTAGATGGGGGAAAGGCAAATGCTGTCTTTCCTAAACTCTTCTTAGTCTCTAGCCAATCTCCCAACAACCGCAAAGCTCTCTTGGATGAGCGAGAGAGAACGAGTTTAGTAAAGGCAGGTGCGGTAGCAGGCACGCCTAATACAAACTCTGACGGCGGCGAACGAGGAGCCACAGAAACAAAGTGGTCAGGGAACAACTCCTTAAATACAGCCATGACTTTTCTAAAGTCCAATGATGGTTGAGTTGCCTTAGGCTCGTCAAGTTCTGAAGGTTGATCCTCTTGTGGTTCAGCAACGTCCTCATCTGATAGTTCCTCATCCGAAAACTGATGAGGAAACGGCAAAGGAGTGGGCAACGTTTGGCTCGCTGAGTCCGGTCGCACTGGTGCATGCGTGACGGAGCCGGACGCAGCGTCATGGAACTGCTGCACAGTCAGTGAACTGTCAACAACCATGGGTGCGCGAGGACGCACAGCGTCCACCCGAGACTGTTTAGACCGTCTGGGTTGTGCAGTCAACACCATACCGGGTTGCGGAGGTTGACGCACCGCGTCAAAACAAGTCACCTCTGATGGTTGCCGACCGTCCTGAACGTCAACAACCACCTCCGTGCGTCGCCTAACGTCAACGTGCGGCTGGCCACCCACACTGGGTCGCATCGGTGGAGGTACAACCCCAACTGGTAGACGCGAGAAAGTAACCTCAGCGTCAACAGGACGCACAACAGATCGCTTGGATGGTTGTTGGCCAGAAGGTTCAGCAGCAACCTTCTCCGCATTGAAGTCCTCCATCAAGGACGCAAGCTTGGACTGCGTGTCCTGCAGCAACACCCATTTAGGGTCTACGGCGGCAGGTGCGGCAACAGACAGGGTGAGCGACTGAGGCGGCACCGCTTTGCCTCTCTTAGGCGGCGAGCAGTCATCAGATGACGGCAACGAGTCCGAACTGACCCAGTGGCTACAACCGGGACGTTGGACTTGTCCTGAAGGGACCGACTTACGCTTCAAAGGTCGTGAGACCTTGGTCCAAGGTTTCTTACGAGAAACACCTTCGGACGACGAGGTAAAAACGGGCTCTCTCGTCTTACGTTGGTAGGGGCGATCTTGGGGAGATACGCCTGATACCATAGAGGGAACGTCTGTTCGCTGATCAAGGCCTCTCGAACCCATGAGTCGTACGACATTGCTTCTCCCCTGGGCTTGGGAGCTTGCAAGAGGTCCCGGACTAGGAGGACGACAGGCACGAACAGACGAACCCTCAAGCGCAACACTGTTCACAACACTTTGAGAAACACTAGGCACTTTATCACTTCCCGCGGCACTTTGGCACTTTAGTTCCTTAACATCCGCCATGAGTTGATTGCGGTCACTTGCAAGGGACTCAACTCTCTCCCCCAAGGCATGGATAGCACGCATCATGTCAGCCATCGATGGTTCCTGAGTGCTAGGAGGGGGGTTAGGAACAACCACTACAGGGGAAGGATTAGGTTGAGGGGCATGAGGAGAGGAAAAATCTACCGACCTAGAAGAACTTCTCCTTACCCTATCTCTCTCTAGTCTGCGTGTATACTTCTCAAATTCGATAAAATCGAATTCCGAAAGGCCCACGCATTCCTCACACCGATCTTCCAATTGACAGGTTTTACCCCGACAATTGGAACAAACAGTGTGAGGGTCGAGAGAAGCCTTTGGAAGACGCCTATGACAGTCCCTAGCATTGCATTTTCTAAACTTGGGAACTTGTGAAAGGTCAGCCATTTTGAATTGGTCAAGGGAAAATTCCAAAAAACGATCTAAGTCATCAACAATGAATCCGATACAAAAAAGAGTTCAAGGATTTATTTGAAGAAAAACCCTGTACTGCGAAAGCTCATAACCAAATTAAAGTACTTCACCAAATATGATGGGAAAAACTCCAGGTTTCAACAGCGAGTAAAGTACGTCTTGTCGACACGTCGACAGAGAAGAAATAGAGTCTTTGTTTACATCGAGTATGGTATCTGGCCGACAGTTGGCGCTGGTGGGCACACCCGCAACCTGTATAGCGATCGCTGGCGAGTTTTTACTGTTTTTTGTCTGTCGAGCAACAGAGTTGCAGCTATATATATTCACCGGCTAAGTTAAATATTTAAAATTTTGAAATCACATCACCTGAAATTAAATAAAAATATCAGGTTATATATCAGTTTAGCGAGATCGGTGTTACTCTATGGACACGAGTCGTGGTATAACAATGAAACAATATCCAATAGATTTTGTAGATTTTACATCAAAGCCCTCTGAAGAATATTAGAGGTTAAATGGCAGGACAGGATTAGAAAATGAAACTATGAGAGAGATTACTCAAGTGCCATATGTGGATAAGATCATGATAGGGGGTAGATGGAGATGGTTTGGGCATGATCTTTGCACTCCAAGAGATTAGTTCACCAAAACTTCAATTGGGCTTCACAAGGCACTAAAAGTTTCGGAAGACCCAGGCCTACATGGCTGAGGACTATGAAGTAGAAGATGATGATGAATGGAGAAGTATTGTTTTAAAAGCTCATTATAGAGATGACTGCGTCAATAGGCATAGGAGATTACGATGGTAAATAAATAAATAAATAAATAAATAAATATATATATATATATATATATATATATATATATATATATATGTGTGTGTGTGTGTGTGTGTATGTGTTTACACAAAATAGAATTAAAGATACATATACAGTATATAGGTACTGTATATATGAAGAAAAGGAAAATAGGGAAAAACTACAGTAGTAGTTTAAGAACAAAACATTAAAATAAATCTTTCATATATAAACTATACAAACTTCAAAATAACAATGAGGAAGAGAACCAAGATAGAATAGTGTACCCTCAAGAGAACTCTAACCCAAGACAGTGGAAGACCATAGTACAGAGGCTATGGCACTACCCGAGACTAGCAAAGAAGAACCTATCTTTTTGCAACTATGACAGTTTTAATCGTTGGAAAATAGCATGACCTATGATTTGCCCAAAAACTATATTTGTTTTCATGGTCTTAACCCATCTGGATTCTAATCTTATCCTTTTTACCCCCAAAGAACGTACCGGTACGTTTCACAAAACTCATCCCTTTACCCCCATGGACGTACCGGTACGTCCTTGCAAAAACTGCTACTTACATTTTTTTTCATAATTTTGATAATTTTTTGAGAAACCTCAGGCATTTTCCAAGAGAATGAGACCAACCTGACCCCTCTATGATGAAAATAAAGGCTGTTAGAGCAATTTAAAAAAAAATATACTGCAAAATGTGCTTGAAAAAAAATAACCCCTGGGGGTTAAGGGCTGGAAAGTTCCAAATAGCCTGGGGGTAAAAGGGTTAAAGTCTAACAGTTACTCTCTATGTGCAAAAACTTTTACTGCCTAACGAACAAGGATACCAGAATGGTGTACTGTACCTTCATGCATTGAATAAAATCCCCCAAAAATGTACTTTTCCTAACAATATAAACGGGATCCCTCTATTCGAGGCTGGGTATGGCTGTTACAACCTAACAAGGCTGCACAAGTTAGCCAACTCAACCTGACACGCCCCCGAGCTCCCAATTTGACCTTAAATCCGAGACTTTTGGGGTTGTTGGGGCACGAAGAGTAACATAAGAGGACTTGGTTTACTTTTTAAAAACTAGCGATTTGTTCCTACGAAAAAGCAAATATTGCGACTCCATTTTTCTCTGCCTACGCAAACATCGAACAGTCTGGCTTATTCTTTCCACAATCTCCTCTCTCCTCATACACCTGACAACACTGAAATTACCAAACAATTATTCTTTGCTCAAGGGGGTTAACTACTGCACTGTAATTGTTCAGTGGCTACTTTCTTCTTAAGGGCAAGGGTACAAGAGACTCTTTAGCGATGGTAAGCAGCTCTTCTAGGTGAAGGACACTCACAAAATCAAACCATTGTTCTTCAATCTTTACCTTGGGTAATGCCATAGCCTCTCTATCAGTCTTCAAATGTCAAATTAGAGATCTCTTGCTTGAGGATACACCCACGAATACTATTCTATGTTTATTATTATCATTATTATTAGCTAAGTTACAACCCTAGTTGGAAAAGCAGAATGCTATAAGCCCAAGGGCTCCAACAGGGAAAATAAACAACGCGTGAAGTAATAATTAAAATATTTTGAAAACCGTAACATTAAAATAAATCTTTCATATATATATAAACTACAACTTATGGAGCCCTTGGGCTTATTGCATCCTGCTTTTCCAATTAGGGTTGTAGCTTAGCAAGTAATAATAATAATTATAATAATAATAATAATAATAATAATAAATGATAAACCAATGCACATCAAAATAATTTCTTACGATATAGTAAGTTTTCAGTAGCCTATTTTCAATCCTATCGCTAAGAATGGGGCAGTCTAAGGGGGTTCCTATGGGGTTCTTAGCTCCCCTTTGGGTAAGTAGGTGAGGACACTGCTTGTAGGTTAGGTTAGGTGCGGAAGCTTAGGTCGGACAGTGTTCTATCCACGAGTCTCTGTCCGTCGTTATACAAAGGCTCGTATCATTTAGTACCAAGCTCTAAACCAAAGTTGAAAATAGACATTTTTGGGATTGAAGTACTGTACCTTGAACCAGGAAGTCTTGCAAACTAACATAATAGCATTGGATTCACATTCGAGACCTAAAATTTATATAACTTAGGACGGGAAAATACTTCCTTAGAAAAAGTTTTCCCTAAAGTAAGTACACTTCCAACCTACAGAAATACTCCTTAAATAAAATAAATGTATACACTAATAATTTTCACCTTTTCCCACCTAAATCATAAGTCAAATACAAACTACAGTCTGAATATCCTAGTAAAATACAAGCTACATTAGCAGCAATATATTCCAAGCACTTCCCTGGATTGTAATTCTGTACCTTTTTCTACGTACTGGTAACTATTTCTCGCTACCTTTCCGCTTGGAGAGCGAGGGTAACCACGTCCAAGCAAAAACCATTTGAGGGAAGTTTCTCCCAACTTGCATCGGAACACTTCAAAGTACCTATACACTATTAAGACTTCCTATTTCCTTCATTAGGAGTGTTGTGTTATAGTAAACATTTACCCACATTCATTTGATCCGGTTCGTCCTAACCAACTACAAAAACTTTGGATTTTTCTATGCCGCGAGTTGTTTCGCTCGCAAATAAAAAATTCACTGCTCCTCTCTTCACTCAAGTGGTATGTGGATGTGTTACACACACCTATCACATGGGTCACTATTATGGTCTCATAAATGCCTATAATTCATATCATAACCCTCAAATGGTTTTTCCTTAGGCTTCGCAGTGGCTTGCTTTGCTCGCAACCAAATAATTCAATGTTTAAAATCTGACACCAGGGACACTTATTTTCATTATTACTGTAAATTTCTTGTCTCCACACACCTACGACGTTCTAATTTATATTTTTCTTTGGTAAATAACCCATTTTTTCGAAACACATTATTGCTATTATTATCATTATTACTACCTAAGCTAAAACCCTAGTTGGAAAAGCAAGGTGCTATAAGCCCAAGGGCTCCAACAGGGAAAAATAGCCCAGTGAGGAAAGGAAATAAGGAAATAAACAATATAAGTAATAAAAATTAAAATAAAGTACTTTAAAAACATTAACAACACTAAAACATATTTAATTTATGAACTATAAATGGACTTGTGCAAGCCTGTTCAACATAAAAACATTTGCTGTTTGTTTAAACTTTTGAAGTTCAACAGATTTAACTTACCTGATTAGGAAAATCATTCCACAACTTGGTCACAGCTGGAATAAAACTTCTCGAGTGGTGTGTAGTACTGAGCCTCATGATGGAGAATGCCTGACTATTATAATTAACTGCATGCCCAGTATTACGAACAGGATGGAACCGTCCGGGGAAATCTGAATGTAAAGGATGGTCAGAATTAGAAAAAAAATCTTACGCAACATGCATAATGAACTAATTGAACAACGGAGCTAAAGGTTAATATCTAGATCAGAAATAAGAAATTTAATAGACCTTAATCAATTGCAAGATGAGAAAAAATATTAAACTTAAAGTCTGCTCGTTTTCCAAGTTGTTTCCTAATGTTTCACGTGTCACAATTACAAGTTCTTATTAACCCTTTTACACCCAGGCTATTTGGAATTTTCCAACCCTTAACCCCCAGGGGTTATTTTTTCCCCAGCACATTTTGCAGTATATATTTTTTGAATTGCTCTAACAGCCTTAATTTTTGTCATAGAGAGGTCAGGTTGGTCTCATTCTCTTGGAAAATGCCTGAAGTTTCTCAAAAAAAAATATAAAAAATATGCAATAAAAAAATAAAAAGCAGTTTTTTGCAAGGACGTACCGGTACGTCCATAGGGGTAAAGGGATGTGTTTTGTGAAACTTACCAGTACGTCCTTTGGGGGTAAAAGGGTTAAGTAAAATTCTTAAATCACATCACCTGAAATTACATATAACAGGTTATATATCAGTTTAGCGAGATCGGTGTTACTGTATGGACATGAGTCGTGGTATAACAATGAAACAATATCCAACAGATTTTGTAGATTTTACATCAAAGCCCTCTGAAGAATATTAAAAGTTAAATGGCAGGACAGGATTAGGAAATGAAACTATGAGAGAGATTACTCAAGTCCCATATGTGGATGAGAACATGGTGAGGGGTAGATGGAGATGGTTTGGGCATGATCTTTGCACTCCAAGAGATTAGTTCACCACACCTTCAACTAGGCTCCACAAGGCACTAAAAGTTTCGGAAGTCCCAGGCCTACATGGCTGAGGACTATGAAGTAGAAGATGATGATGAATGGAGAAGTATTGTTTTAAAAGCTCATTATAGAGATGACTGCGTCAATAGGCATAGGAGATTACGATGGTAAATAAATAAATAAATTATATATATATATATATATATATATATATATATATATATATATATATATATATATATATATATATGTGTGTGTGTGTGTTTACACAAAATAGAATTAAAGATACATATACAGTATATAGGTACTGTATTGATGAAGAAAAGGAAAATAGGGAAAAACTACATGAGTAGTTTAAGAACAAAACATTAAAATAAATCTTTCATATATAAACTATACAAACTTCAAAATAACAATGAGGAAGAGAAACAAGATAGAATAGTGTACCCTCAAGCAAGAGAATTCTACCCCAAGACAGTGGAAGACCATAGTACAGAGGCTATGGCACTACCCAAGACTAGCTAAGAAGAACCTATCTTCTTGCAACTATGACAGTTTTAATCCTTGGAAAATAGCATGACCTATGATTTGCCCAAAAACTATATTCGTTTTCATGGTCTTAACCCATCTGGATTCTAATCTTCAAGTCTAACAGTTACTCTCTATGTGCAAAAATTTCTACTGCCTAACGAACAAGGATACCAGAATGGTGTACCTTCATGCCTTGAATACATTCCAAAACAAATGATAGATGTATTTTCTTAACAATATAAACGTGATCCCTTTAATCGAGAGGTGGCAGTAGTTAGCCAACTAAACCTGACACGCCCCCGAGCTCCCAATTTGACCTTAAATCCGAGACTTTTGGGGTTGTTGGGGGCACGAAGAGTAACATAAGGACTTTAAAAAATGTGTGATTTGTTCCTACGAAAAAGCAAATCTTGCGACTCCTTTTTCCTCTGCCTACACAAACATCGAACAGTCTGGCTTATTCTTTCCACAATCTCCTCTCTCCTCATACACCTGACAACACTGAAATTACCAAACAATTCTTCTTTGCTCAAGGGGGTTAACTACTGCACTGTAATTGTTCAGTGGCTACTTTCTCCTTAAGGGCAAGGGTACAAGAGACTCTTTAGTGATGGTAAGCAGCTCTTCTAGGTGAAGGACACTCACAAAAGTAAACCATTGTTCTTCAATCTTTACCTTAGGTAATGCCATAGCCTCTCTATCAGTCTTCAAATGTCAAATTAGAGATCTCTTGCTTGAGGATACACCCACGCACACTATTCTGTGTTCATTATTATCATTATTATTAGCCAAGTTACAACCCTAGTTGGAAAAGCATAATGCTATAAGCGCAAGGGCTCCAACAGGGAAGATAGACTATGAGGGAAGTAATGAACAATTAAAATATTTTGAAAACAGTAACATTAAAATAAATCTTTCATATATAAACTACAAAAACTTATGGAGCCCTTGGGCTTATTGCATCCTGCTTTTCCAATTAGGGTTGTAGCTTAGCAAGCAATAATAATAATAATAAATGATAAACCAATGCACATCAAGATAATTTCTTATGATATACAGTAGTAAGTTTTCAGTCGCATAAGTTCAATCTTATCGCTAAGAATGAGGCAGTCTAAGGGGATTCCCATGGGGGTCTTAGCTCCCCTTTAGGTAAGTAGGTGAGGACACTGCTTGTAGGTAAGGGCACTGTTTGTAGGTTAGGTTAGGTTAGGTGGGGAAGCTTAGGTTAGACAATGTTCTATCCACGTGTCCCTGTCCATCGTTATATAAAGGCTCGTATCGTTCAGTACCAAGCTCTAAACCTAAGTTGAAAATAGACATTTTTGGAATTGAAGTACTGTACCTTGAACCAGGAAGTCTCGCAAACTAACATAATAGCAATGGATTCACATTCAAGACCTAAAATTTATATAACTTCGGATGGGAAAACATTTCCTTGGAAAAAATTTTCCCTATAGTAAGTACACTTCCAACCTAAAGAAATACTCCTTAAATAAAAAAATATATACACTAATATATTTTTCACTTTTTCCCACCTAAATCATAAGTCGAATGCAAGCTACAGTCTGAATATCCTAGTAGGATAAAAGCTACATTAGCAGCAATATATTCCACGCATTTCCCTGGATTATAATTGTGTACCTTTTTCTATGTACCGGTAACTATTTCTCACTACCATTCCGCTTAGAAAGCGAGGGGAGGGCGTCCAAGCAAAAACCATTTGAGGGGAGTTTCTCCCAACTTACATCGGAACACTTCAAAGTACCTATACAAAAGTAACACTTCCTATTTCCTTCATTAGGAGTGTTGTGCTATAGTAAATATTTACCCACATTACCTTGACCCAGTTCGTCCTAACCAACTACAAAAACTTCGGATATTTCTATGCCGCGAATTGTTTCACTCGCAAATAAAATATTCACAGCTCCTCTGTTCTGACAAGTGGTACGAGGTTATGCTGCACACACCTATCACATGGGTCACTATTATGGTCTCATAAATGCCTATAATTTACATTACGCCCATCAAATGGCGCAAACAAATAATTCAATGTTTAAAATCTGACACCAGGAACACTTATTTTCATCATTACTGTAAATTTCGTTTATCTCCACACACAAACAACGTTCTAGTTTGTTTTTCTTGTGTAAATAACGCGACATTTCTTCGCAACACATTTTTGCACAAATGCATAATGAGAAATATTCAAATTAATGTAAGTTTAATAACTTTCCTCCAAGTTATTGTTTTATGTTTCCCATGTCACAATTAGTAGCTCTTGTTACGTATTATTATTATTATTATTATTAATTGCTAAGCTACAACCTTAGTTGGAAAAGCAGGATGCTATAAGCCCAAGGGCTCTAACAGGGAAAACAGACCAGTGAGGAAAAGAAATAAGGAAATAAACTACAAGAGAAGTTTAAAGACAATTACAAAAAAATAAATCTTTCATATATAAACTATAAAATCTTCAAAATAACAAGAGTTAGAGAAACAAAATAGAATAATGTGACCGAGTATACCCTCAAGCAAGAGAACTGTAACCCGGGACTGTGGAAGACCATGGTACAGAGGCTATGGCACTATTTTTCTATGTTGGAGCAATTGGGCTTATAGTATCGTGCTTTTCCAACTAGGGTTGTAGTTTAGCAAGTAATAATAATAATAATAATAATAATAATAATAATAATACTAATAATAATAATAAGTGGCTATTGGCAGTTTCAAGACAAAGACCTGTTTATGCATTTGTTGCACTTTACCCATCTCTACCTCTGAGGATTTGACTAAGCGTCACCTAAATTTTCCCAATCAGATTCTAGATAAATAATAAACAACAGGTTTTACTGGGTTTTCATCAACTTCATTAACCCTTTTACCCCCAGGCTTTTTGGAAATTTCCAACCCTTAACCCCCAAGGGATTACTTTTTTCCAAGCACATTTTGGTGTATATTTCTTTTAAATTGCTCTAACAGCCTTAATTTTTGTCATAGAGAGGTCAGGTTGGTCTCATTCTCTTGGAAAATGTCTGAATTTTCTTAAAAAATTATCAAAAATATGAAAAAAATAATTTTTATATCATTTTTTTGCAAGGACGTACCGGTACGTCTATGGGGGTAAAGGGATGGCTTTTGTGAAACGTACCAGTACGTCCTTTGGGGGTAAAAGGGTTAAAAAGTGTGCTCTGGGGGTACACTAAAATTAAAAAAATCTTTATTTCAGTCATGAGTCTCATGTTTGACAATTGTGAGGGTTGTAAACTAACCTAGTTCAACACTCCTCCGTAACAATTTCCAAACTTTGACGATTTTAAGTACAGTAGCAAGTGTTCTTCCAAAAGATATTTAAATGTCATAAATACGTTTACTCATAACGCCAAATTTCGTAACACTTCACCCGGAAATATGAGACTCCGACTAATAAGGCAAGACTATATGACATCTCAAGTCTGTTTTATAATGCTTGAACATATTATGGTCCCAGAAATAGTGACAGACGCAGCTGGCATGCGCTGCGCATCTGCGTATTGCTTGCCAGAAGGAAGCATTAGTGAGATTTTGTTTATTTGCGGGCGAAGCGAGCCCAGGCCGTGCAAAAACCCTCGAGCGATGCCACATCACGGTGCTTGAGATCGGAACATGGTAAAGATATAGAAAATGGTGCTAGGGAGAAAACGGTGTTCGAGCATGGTACCTCTGCCGCACTCCTTCCAAAGGTGTCTTTTCACCCTAAGGGATAGCTAGAGATTTGGGGGACTGGGGCATCGAGTTTGTAAAGTTACCATTATTATTATTACTTGTTAAGATACAACTCTAGTTAGTAAAGCAGGATGCTATAAGCCAAGGGGCTCCAACGGGGAAAATAGCCCAGTGAGGAAATGAAAAATAAATATTTTCTTCCCCTGCTTTGGAGGCCTAGGGGGAACATAAAAAATCCAACTCCGTCACCCCATACCTACTACAACAGTGGTTTTACCACGTTAATTTAGCAGAAATAAAGAACTTCTTTATTTTTTATCGTTCTGTTGGGATCAGCAGTTATTACCTCAGACTTAAAGGTAGTTTACATTGCCATCCCCCTAAAGACTGATTCTCACCTGGCATTTTTGTAGGGGATCTATCACCAACAGAACACTATAAAAACAGGAATCAATTTCATGATAGCTACAGACGGAAAAAGCTTTTCTACTTAATGACAGGCATTTCCTATAGAGAAAAAAAGTTTTTCTTAAAAATGACATTTTTACTACAAATAAAAACTTAACTGCCCAAGAAGTAATAATTAATGGGGTTAACCTGTGCAACTCATCATAAACCGCTTGCCAGTACACAGGAGCTTGTTTTTCTTTTTCCGTGCGGAAAGCGAGCACATAGAGGGCAAAATCCATTAGATTTCTAAATAATATCCACTTTCTTAGATGGTCAAATAGGTTTTCAGGTTAATTTGCTATTGAAATGAAGGTCAAATTCAGTGAAAGCAAATTATTTGCTACAGGAAGAACTTTTTTTTGGCTCAAAATATTCTGTCCATAACTATAATTTCACCATTAATTTAACATAAATAATTTCTTTGCTAGTTTTCTTATGTTTGGATTAGCTCTTATTATCATAGACATTAAGGGTAGTTTACATTGTTACACCCCTAAAGACACATTCTCACCTGGGGTTCACAACCCCCACAAGGGCCAATTCTCACCTGGGGTTTGTGTAAGGTGGTGGTGATTAACAAAAAAAAAAAAGATGGATATACTTATGAAAATATCATAAACAGAACAATATAAAACGAGAAATCTAACAAAATATGGTTTTTCTCACGTAATTTGCTTTGTTTAAAAAAAAACTTCGTTTTTCTTATATAAATAGCTACTGTATGTGACAAACCCATTGCTATTACAACTCGTATGACAATATAAAACAGGAAATAACGTAACTGCTTCCAAAAATACTAATATCTCAAATAGTAGCTATTAATATATAAAGATATATAGCCCTTAAATACGGCCGGTCAAAAGTTCTGGCCATGAGATTTTGAAATTTCAATATTCTATCGTAAATTCGGTAATTTATATAACCTGGTGTAGTTTAAGCAGCTTTTACCGTTCGCATGTATTTAAAACTTTAATTAAATATAATAAAATATAATAAAAACACCTAAAATAACTTACTTATAGAGGAAATAGTAGTTCAGGTGAGCCATCGGACTTAAGTTTGAGTCACATGACAGAGGTAAACAAAACACAGTGTAGCCAGACATCAATATTAAGAAATGCATATAGATGTAAAGAAAATCCTAATAAAATTTAAAAATATCGTATTATTTAAATTATTATTCATTTATTAATAATTTAAAATGATATTTTAATGTAATTTCAATTACTGATAACTTTTTAATATACGATTTTGAGTGGATTCAGTTTGCAAGAATTATGAAGGAATTTTTTCCAATTTGGCAATAGTCATTCAATCAGCTGATCCTGCCCAGCTGATAATTTTTTTTTTCTTTTTGGTAAAATTCAAATTCAGTTTAATTTGAATGCATAAAAAATAATAATGTATAAAACAGAATATATATTATATATATTCCGTGATTTTTTTATGAAAAAATGTAAAAATGTACAACTAATCTTAAAATTTTGAGAGAAAAAAATGTAAAAATGTACAACTGATTTTCAAAAAATTTTGAGAATTAATGCATTATTTTTATTTCGAATTTTCGTAATTATATATACCATGGGTTTATCAAAACTGAAATTTATCGATATGAAAATGTAAATTGATGTTTATAAGTACTTGAAAAACCATTAAATAAACAAATAGTTGAAAATTCAGGACTAATTTGGATATTTCAGTTATTATTATTATTATTATTATTATTATTATTATTATTATTATTATTATTATTATTATTAAATGCTAAGCTACAACCCTAGTTGGAAAAGCAGGATGCTATAAGCCCAGGGGCCCCAACAGGGAAAATAGCCTAGTGAGGAAAGGAAATAAGGAAATAAGGAAAAATAGAACATTTTAGGAATAGTAACAATATTAAAATAAATATTTCCTTTTATAAGTCGATATATCTTATGTTACCCTTATTTCCTTAGGCTAAATACTGCAGGGACAGATACATATTCATTTGCTATAAGCCCAAGGGCTCCAACATGAAAAAATAGCCCAGTGAGGAAACGAAACAAGGAAATAAATAAACTATATGAAAAAGTAATAAACAATTGAAATTAAATATTTCAGAAACTGTTACATTAAAATAGATATTTCATATATAAATTATAAAAATATAAAAGAGGAAGAGATAAGATAGAATTGTGTGCCTGAGTGTACTCTCAAGCAAGAGAACTCTAACCAAAGACAGTGGAAGAATATGGTACAGAAGCTATGGCACTACCCAAGACTAGAGAACAATGGTTTTATATTGGAGTGTCCTTCTCCTAGAAGAGCTGGTTACCATAGCTCAAGAGTCTCTTCTACCCTTACCAAGAGGAAAGTAGTGTTAAGTGTACGAAGAAAGGGGAGAATGTGTAAAGGGTAGGCCAGACTATTTGGTGCATATGTAGGAAAAGAAAAAATTGGCCGTAACCAGAGAGAGGGATCTAATGTAGTACTGTTTGGCCAGTCAAAAGATCCAATAACTCGAGCAGTAGTATTTCAACGGGTGGCTGGTGTTTCGACCAACCTACTACCAAGGGTTATATATATATATATATATATATATATATATATATATATATATATATATATATATATATATATATATGTGTGTGTGTGTGTGTGTGTGTGTGTGTGTGTGTGTGTGTGTGTGTGTGTGTGTGTGTGTACTTTGAAAGTTGACTCCTAGTATGAAACAAATTAGTATATGCCTCATTCAGGCTTTAGGCTTACTGCTGAAACATGGACAAACCTTATGTGTGATAAACTCCCACCAAATATATACGATTTATGCATATTTTTATCTCAGCAATAGACATTTCTAGTCGTAAAATCAATAATTATTAATAGCGTGTTTCAGTTTAAATATACAGTCGAGGCTCAATTAACTATATAAAGTACAGTAGTTGCTATTCGTTCGTAGTATAATAATAATAATAATAATAATAATAATAATAATAATAATAATAATAATAATAATAATAATAATAATAAGGCAGACAGTAGTAGTCTGCTCGTGTGTTGCGGGGACGGTCAAATGAAAGCGAAAGTGGTTTGGGTTACTGTGTTGCGGGAACCAAAATAGTCGAATGAAAGGGAAAGTGTTTACATACGATCAGCTGATTTTGACAGAGGATACGTTCCTTGCGTGAATCATTATTTTGAATTGTTTAATTAGATATTAATGGATTTTCATCGTTTTTTAATCATATGTTTAATTTGAAAAAAAAATTCACATTATATTCCCTTGAGATACAATGTCGTTTTAAGTAATAATAGGATATTTTAAAGAATAATAGTAATAATAATAATAATAATAATAATAATAATAATTCACATGCATGAGTTATGAAATTGATTTATAGATTATTATTATTAACTTAAATGTTAATCTACCATATTTAGCTTGTGAATATACGGTACACACACACACACACACACACACACACACACACACACACACACATATATATATATATATATATATATATATATATATATATATATATATATATATATATATATATATATATATATATATATATATATATATATATGATAATAAAGGTAATAATAATGATGTTAGTAATCATAATAATAACAATGATAATATGGAGGTAATAATAATGATAATTATAGTAATAATAATGTTATATATATATATATATATATATATATATATATATATATATATATATATATATATATATATATATCCCTTTCTGAGTAGGGATACCTTAACATGGTGAAAAGGTTTGAGTAATACCATGATCAGCAAAGCTGTACTAGTCAGGGCCACCCATACTAGTTTGGCTTGCTGTAAGCAATCAGTCTTAAAGTCTCCCACCATCACCAATCCTCAGTGGCCAGCATGGTGATGAAATGGTCAAACCAAAGACATGAATAAAGACATATCTGAGGCCGTTGTCCTGCAGTAGACTAGAAGCAGCTGCATTTAAATTTGGCACACAGTTTTTCATATACAATCAATGGTATTGGATCCCTATCTCTGGTTACGGTCCATTTTCCCTTTGCCTGCACATACACCAAATAGTCTGGCCTATTCTTTATACACTCTCCTCTGTCCTCATACACCTGATAACACTGAGATTACCAAACAATTCTTCTTCACACAAGGGGCTAACTACTGCATTGTAATTGTTCAGTGGCTACTTTCCTCTTGATAAGGATAGAAGAGACTCTTTACCTATGGTAAGCAGTTCTTCTGGGAGGACACTCTAAAATCAAACCATTGTACTCTAGTCTTGGGTAGTGCCATAGCCTCTATACCATGGTCCTCCACTGTCTTGGGTTAGAGTTCTCTTGCTTGGGGGTACACTTGGCTACGCTGTTCTATCTTAAATCTCTTCCTCTTGTTGTTTTCAAGTTTTTATAGTTTATAATGAACTCACTGGAGTATTTTTTCCCTGTTGGAGCCCTTGGTTTTATAGCATCCTGCTTTTCCAACTAGCATTGTAGCTTAGCTAATAATAATAATAATAATAATAATAATAATAATAACTAACCAATTAATACCATAAGCTCATTAACACTTACAGCATTGTCTTTTTCATGCCATCCAAGAGAAGGTGGAAGTGTCCAGTAATGGTAATAAACATAGTTTAAGAAGCTGTTGAAAATATATAAAATTTTCCCCATACCCTAAATGGTAGTGAAGGAATTAATATATAGCTGCCTTAATATTTGGTGATATATTCAACCAACAAAATACTATGAGAATTATATCAATTTTCAACTGCTGTAATCAAACTTATCATTATTGAGATATCTGAATTGCTTTAATTCATCTAGATCATTGAATGTATCACTAAATAACTGTAAATTGACCCAATGCTTCACTTAAAACTAGGTTTACCCTACAATATCTGCAGACACTGTTGCAAAAATCAGTTGTGATAGTTCACAACTTCAGAGTATATGTGAAGACCATGCTCAGCATGAGAGAGAGAGAGAGAGAGAGAGAGAGAGAGAGAGAGTCTAGTGTCTTAATGTTAATTTTTCAAAAGTTATGACAGAATAATATCCTTTTGCAAAGGAAACAAACAAGAACACTACCTAAGGTTCCTTACCTAACCTAACCTAGCAGCCATATCCTTCCCTAAGGTGAGGCGGGGTACCTACACCACCTGCGACCATCCTTAGACTGCTCTATTCGTAACTTACCATAAGAATAGGTATTTCAGACTAAAATAAACTATATTTTCCCCCTAAATAAAAGTAATAAGTTTACACCTGTTCCAGAAAACTACATTCATCCCATACTCCACTTTTATCTTTGTATGCTAGGCTAGTCACATCTGTCTACGTACAGTGATTAGCTTGGGTCTTTGACTTACTTATAGGACTATGTTTTGGATCTATACCACCAATTTGTTTGGGAACTATTGTATCTTTCAAACAGTTTCTAAATGGACATTATTCCTCCTCTTGTAGCTATGAATCAGTGGCTGGGGGAGGGGAGGTGGGGTAAGTATATGAACATCAGGTGAGTATGGAAATAAAAAGGAGCAGGTTAAGTTCAAATACAGGTCCTTGACTTATGAACATTCAGAGATACAAACAAAAATTCATCTGAAATAATAAATCTCAAATATTGTATCAAAAAATCAAAATGAAATATTGTAATAGAAAAATATTATATAAAGGAGGGCAGTAAGCAAGATGGGCATTTGCAATATGAAACTATTTGTTGAATTTAAAACATGCATTCGTCTATTGCGTACAACCGATCGTTTTGTTTGATCGCTCCAAGAACTTTTAGAGTGTTTAAAAAGAAAAATTTTTAAGCACTGTAAACGAGTGCCGAGACATCCAAAACTGGTCTCCACCCTCGTGAATTTTTGTGTCCAGGAATATGTTGTAGAACCCTGGGGGAGGATTTAAGATCTCTTCAATCACATATTTCTCTGAAAGATTTGCAATTTTTATTTGCAGTAACTGAGCTTTTGCTGTATAAGTAAGATGACTTGTATAGAGGAATGGTTTTCTCGATTAAGGCGGGATGGTACAGTATTCAGTAGCCTTCTTTGACCAAAGCCAAGACCCAAGGGTTGGGCTGTTGTCTTTCCAAAACGAGTAAAAGGCGAGCCAGTCGCGTACCTGTCAATCGTTATGCATCCTGCGTGCGACTCACGCATTTTAAATTCTGCATGAGATACACATTTTAAATCCTGAGTGAGACACGCATTTTAAATTCTGCACGAGACACACTCATTCTAAATCCTCCACGAGACTAATGCATGTTAAATCCAGCGTGAGACTCGCACGTTTTAAATCCTCCGTGATACTCAGGCATTTTATATCCTCCATGAGACTCACGCATTTTAGCCTCGTGTCACTCTAACAAGCGCAATTACCAAGACCTCACTCCTTGACAAACCTTCAAAAAATAGTGATTATTTTCAAAGTAAACATGGTGAAAATGATCATGAGCTTTGACAAAAACTACAACAATTTCCTGACAGGATAAACATACACCAATATACAGTAACATGTATAGAGGGTATACTGTATTATACAAAAATAGAAATTATTGGAAAAAATACATTTTTTTGTCACCTCAACCAGGTCTGTGGATTTGTCATTATTTCATCTGTTGCAATAAAAGAAAAAAATAATAATGCCACTAGAAGCCTTTAAATGCCCTAAAAAATTGTTTTCAGCAGGATACCCCTGTGACACACCTTCAGGGCTCTGGCCTGGACATGATCCGGGGCCCCGGCATTGTTATTACTTTCATTTCCTGCTAAGCTACAACCCTAGTTGGAAAAGCAGGATGCTATAAACCCAGGGGCTCCAACAGGGAAAATAGCCCAGTGACCAAAGGAGACAAGAAAAAATAAAATATTTTAAGAGCATCACATACATATACCAGGGCACTTCCCCCAATTTTGGGGGTTAGCCGACATCAAACAAATGAAACAAAAAAGGGCACGTCTCCTCTCTATGTTCCTCCCAGCCTGAAAAGGGACTCAACCGAGTTCGGCTGGTACTGCTAGGGTGGCACAGCCCACCCTCCCACGTTATCCACCACAGATGAAGCTTCATAACGCTGAATCCCCTACTGCTGCTACCTCCGCGGTCATCTAAGGCATCGGAGGAAGCAGCAGGGCTTACCGGAACTGCGTCACAATCGCTCGCCATTCATTCCTATTTCTAGCACACTCTCTTGCCTCTCTCACATCTATCCTCCTACCACCCAGAGCTTCCTTCACTCCATCCATCCACCCAAACCTTGGCCTTCCTCTTGTACCTCTCCCATCAACTCTTGCATTCATCACCCTCTTTAGCAGACAGCCATTTTCTATTTTAAGAACAGTAACATTAAAATAGATATTTCCTATATAAACTATAAAAACTTTAACAAAACAAGAGGAAGAGAAATAAGATAATAGTGTGCCCGAGTGTTCACTGCTGGCCTTCGGTTTAAGTAACCTTCATGCTGTTCTACAATAAGGTTTTAGAGTTCGGTTGGCAAACCTTCTGGAATGTCTATTTTAGCGGAATTTTTGCTGTGATATCTCCTCAATGAAAGGGCCTCCTCGTAAGTTCGTCGAGCAAATACAGCCGTTTCTAGTCAACTGCAGAAAAAAGGCCTCAGATATATCAATTCATGTCTGGGGTTTGTCCAGTTTTCATCACAACGCTGGCCAGGAAGGTTGGGTATTTCTAGAAACTGACGTCAGGACATGGCTTTGAGTTCTATTTTCTACTCGAGCCACTAATTTATCATCGTTTACTCCATCTAACACAGGTACTGAGATACAAGCAGAAATTAATTTTAGTTTTGTGTCTCTGATACTGAACCTACCATGGAAGTACATAACCGTTTTCATCTCTTAACCCTTTAACCCCCAAAGGACGTACTGGTACGTTTCACAAAACCCATCCCTTTACCCCCATGGACGTACCGGTACGTCCTTGCAAAAAAATGCTATAAAAATTTCTTTTTTCATATTTTAGATAATTTTTTTTTTTTTAAAATTCAGGCATTTTCCAAGAGAATGAGACCAACCTGACCTCTCTATGACAAAAATTAAGGCTGTTAGAGCAATTTAAAAAAAATATATACTGCAAAATGTGCTGGGAAAAAAATAACCCCCTGGGGCTTAAGGGTTGGAAATTTCCAAAGAGGCTGGGGGTAAAAGGGTTAATCATATAGAACACAAAGACATAGTACTTCGGTGGCTCAATCTGCAAATTTCTCTTGTAATCGTGAACCAGAATCTCCAGTCTTTTTCTGAATTCGAGACAATTCTGTGTATCTGTCCATTTTGAAGTTGGAGTCAAGGTGCGAAAACTATCTTGGAAGTTGACCCACTCTACGATTTGATAGAATAAGAAACAGAAGGTTATCAACTTACGAACTTGATAGATTCCAAGATGTTTTAAGTTGAATTTTGTTCAATTTTGGCCTGGGGTAGACCTAACCTAAGTTACATGCCTACAATTCCCAGCTCCAAGAGCCAACAAATAGTCCCATTTCATATAGAATAAATACCAGATTATTGCAAATGTTGTTTTGCTTACTGTATTAGGTGATATAATTTTGTTTTATTATGATATTTAATCATCCTATAACAGTATACTGTACAGTACAAACTTGGATACAATAACCGAGATTTATTCCAGTTCGATTTGTGTTTGTAGCTCCAAATGGTTGCAAGCTGAGGACGTTAATTATTTCATCCCCGCAATGATTGAAAAGGCGATGCTTCCCCACTTTCATTGTGTCTCTGTATTTCTCATCCTGATTCTGTCTTGCTGGGGAATCCTTGTGAACATCAGCTGCCTCTGATACCTTAGATAACCGCAGAGGTAGCAGCAGTAGGGGATTCAGCATTATGAAGCTTCATCTGTGGTGGATAATGTGGGAGGGTGGGCTGTGGCACCCTAGCAGTACCAGCTGAACTCAGTTGAGTCCCTTGTCAGGTTGGGTGAAACGTAGAGAGGAGAGGTCCCCTTTTTTGTTTTTGTTTCATTTGTTGATGTCGGCTACCCCCCAGAATTGGGGGAAGTGCCTTGGTATATGTATGTATGTATGTATTTATACTTTGAAACGGGTAGCTTAAAGAGCGTGTAGAATCGTATTATCTTCGGATGTACAGTACTAGCACCTATATTAGCCCCAATACGATTATAGCGAGATGAGTTAGTGGCTAAACTTGCAAGTAAACGGCGATGGCTGTTATCTGAAATACGATGAAAACAATTCAAATTGATTGAAACTTTGTTCACCTCAGATTTTAAGGGAATCATACAATATGCCATGCCATCCACATAAGTAATACCAGATCAGCTCAGTCTTCTGCCTCACAATCTAGCTGTCTCATAGAGTGACTAGGATCATGAAATTGCAAAAAGTTTGGCTGCAGAAGAAGTATAGAAGGTAAGGATTTTGAGACCGAGAGGGTTTCAATTTTGTAGTGAGGAAGCGTAGGCTCAGATCTCTTACTGAATGAAACGCTATTAATGTTAGAATGACAATGGGAGGTTGGGTTAGGTTTGGCCATAGTTTGAGAATCACCAGAACTTCAAAGTTAAGGGAGGATTCACTGGAATTCCAAGTAGTCTATAGATTGGAAGGCCCTGTACCACTGAACATCTGCCAAACAGCCCATTGAAAGACCCAAAAATAAGAGACAGATGAAACGGACCCACTCTACAGTCACAGGGTGGTTAGACAGATTGAAATCCTGCATGAGCTTCTTAACCACCAATAGCCTCGAGCCCATGGAGTCAGCAACTTACTGCCTAGAATACTGGAGAAAAACAGACCACAGCCCACTTGGTGAGGCCATTCGGAGCCTCTGTGACTCTCATCCCTATGGAACAAACCTCTGTGATTAGGTTACTCTGAATCGAGCTAGAGTTGGAAGAACTGGAGACAATCTTCATAAGCGGAGTCTCGACACCTCCGCCGAGTGTCCATGTGGTCATTCCATCCACATAATGGACCACATACTTTGTGGTTATGAACAGTAATGTGAAAATACAAATCTCCTACATGCCCTGCAATACATTAAGACTTATTATGATCTATTTTATTATTTAAAATTTTATGGTCTTTCAGCCTCCTAAAATAGGTTCCACCTTCCTATACGCTAAGAAGGTATAGTATATATGAGCACCAAAATTTAAACAAGAGGTTAAAATGAAAAGAAAAATATGCCAACACAGAATGAGGAAGAAAGAAGACTAGCCTTGCTTCGGCGAAACTTAAAAGTTCCTCTGTCATAACGATAAAAAAGTTCTTATTTCTGTGGAACCTTGTTTCATATATGGCAAAATTGCCGTGAGATCCGAGTGCACAACATTCACCCTTATTTAACTAGATTGGGTGACAAAAACAAATAGTATTTCTAGGAAATGTAAAAACCTTTGTGAGACTACAATTGACAAATTTCCTAAGGGCTAATTAATCTCCAAAGTAGAACCTCATTCCAACAGACATATCGCAGAACATAATGATCGGGAACCAGTACCCAGAGAATAGAAACTTGAGATAAAAAAAAACCTATCCTAGAAGTTTCCATTAATTCTTAATATTTGAAACAGAAACTATTTTCAAATTTATTGCTATTATTATTACTATCCAAGCTTGGAAAAGTTGGATGTTATAAGCCAAAGGTCTCCAACAGGGAAAATAGCCCAGTAAGGAAAGGAAATGGGAAAATAGACTTACAAGTAAACTAATGAACATTTAGAATAACAGATTTTAAAAACAGTAACATTAAAATAGATAATTCATAAATATAGTATAAAAACTTATATCAGCCTGTTCAACATGAAAACATTTGCTGCAAGTTTGAATTTTGAAGTTTTACTGATTCAACTACCCAATTAGGTATATCATTCCACAACTTAGTCACAGCTGGAATAAAAACTTCTAGAATACTGTTAAGTATTGAGCCTCAGGATGGAGAAGGCCTGAATATTAGAATTAACTGCATACCTAGTATTACAATTGATTCATTGATTAAAGGTTTTCCGACATCCTGACATCTAAGGTCATTAATGCCGATATCGTTTATTGTGAATAAAAAATAAAAGAATATTCAATTAAAACCATGAAAGCAAAGATGACATTTTGAAAGTTAAATATCGTTCAGAAGATCTGCTTCTGAAATGAAGCTAGAAATACTACTAGCATGGTAGGACACATCATGTCCAAGAATCTTGGCAAGGATGACCCTGCCATCCTCACCTCGAGCCTCAAACAGGTATCGTTTTCTCTTACTATACATAGGGCATTAGGTTAACAAAAGCAGATGGTACTGTACTATCAGGGAAGATCTGAATGCAAAGGATGGTCAGAATAAGAAAAATCTTGTACAAGCTTAACACTTTTACACCCAAAGGACGTACTGGTACGTTTCACAAAACTCATCCCTTTACCCCCATGGACGTACTGGTACTTCCTTGCAAAAAAATGCTATTTAAATTTTTTTTAGCATATTTTTGATTTTTTGAGAAACTTCAGGCATTTTACAAGAGAATGAGACCAACCTGACCTCTCTATGACGAAAATTAAGGCTGTTAGAGCAATTTGAATAAAAATATACTGCAAAATGTTTGAAAAAAAATAACCCTTGAGGGTTAAGGGTTGGAAATTTCCAAATAGCCCGGGAGTAAAAGGGTTAACAAAGTAAATGAATGACCTATACCAAGCAGACTTTAGATTCAACCCAATCGAGCATTAGCTATGTACAGTATTCCCAGAGGGCATAGTTCTTTACAGGACCATCCAATTGTGGAACAAAACTACATTTATTCCTTCAATATTTTGACCATAAGCAGAAATTTTGTAAGTCGCTTCAACATAAAAGCCCTGAAAGAAAGAGGCTATCGTCCTTCCCAGATAAAACATTAACAGAGTCTGATTCAAACAGGACTTCTCAAAATAGACTACAATCCCGAGCCTCGTTAAGAAGTTCCACGAGACGGTCGTCAAAGAATGGCCACTCAATTGTTTGGAAGCACTCAGTGTCTCAAAGAAAAATTTCCTCTTGCTTGAGGGTACACATAGGCACACTATTATCTTATTTCTCTTCTTGTTATTTTGAGTTTCTATAGTTTATATACAAAAGATTTATTTGAATGTTATTATTCTTCAACTTCTCTTGTAGTAATTTCCTTATTTCCTTTCCTCACATAGCTATTTTCCCTGTTGGGGGCCTTGGGTTTATAACATCCTACTTTTCCAACTAGGGATGTAGCTTAGCAAGTAATAACACTTATAATAATACTGTAATAATGATAATAACAATAATAATAATAATAACCACTCTGCTACTGGGGCTGTGACTTCTGAAAACATTCAGTGAAGAACATTCAAAACGTAACCTAAGTGTCTGCAATGTCCAAGTTCTATTTTCTCTATAAAACTGGTGTACCTCAGTATCTTTAACACATGCTGACATTATGTGCATTGGCTGGAAGTAGTCGAGTTGTTTTTGTTTGAGAGCGATCAAGATTATTATGAATATTTTCTACAAAGATCAAGTTACTGAATCCTGATCCAGCCCACTGACAGAGCACAGGTATTTACAACTTATCTCTACCTTTGAATTGCAGCTAAAACTGTGGATGTGGTCTCATTGTAGAACCTGGTTTAAAATAGGAACTTGAGATGAAAAACATCTAAAACTGGTCTTCAAAAGTCTCACACTACCTTGAACAGCTCTCGTAATTACTCGTACATAAAGCACAAACAAAATCATAGCGAGGAAGCGGTAGTAAACACGTACGTCTACTAGGGAGACCAGGAGACAAATGGCGCCGTCTCGCTAACTCGGCCACTCCTACACAGGGGTGAGGCAGTTAGTAAGCATACAATGTTATCAGAATCAAACAACTTGAATTCTGGTCGTAACTAAATGACTCAGGAGTAAACTCGTACATATATAATGAGGGTTTGAACTTGTGTAGGAACAAAATACAATTATGGATTATGTGTCTGGAGGGTTTTTGAAACAACTGCTAAATTCCAAAAGAATTGTTAGTTTATTAATGAAAGAAAACTTCTCAGGTCTTCATCACTGTATATATTTTTTGGGCTGTACACTCAACTTGACAAATTCATAATCCTTTTATACTATTAGCACCCTATGGAACAAACTTATTAAATCTCTCTACACTGTCCCTTAGACTCAAGTAGTCAGTGGATGTCATGCATAGAAGGAAAAGAAGGACTTTTACATATACAGGAGAGAAACCGGAAGGGGAAACGTGCAAGAAATCTTGGGGAAGGATATAAAGTTTACTATGCAAGGGAGATTTTTATATATACAGGAGACAAAACGGAAGGGGAAACGTGCAAGAAATCTTGGGGAAGGATATAAAGTTTACTATGCAAGGGAAAATAAGGATTTTTATATATACAGGAGACAAAACGGAAGGGGAAACGTGCAAGAAATCTTGGGGAAGGATATAAAGTTTACTATGCAAGGGAAAATACAAGGAGAAATGTGGTAGGAATTAATCTACTTTCAGATTTGCAGGAAAATGTAAGAAATCAAGCTCATGAGAAAGATAATATGGCATATCCTCTCGGCATGTGTCCCTTAAAGGCGTGGCGAAAAACAGGATGAATTTAGAGGGAAACTACTAGAATACATAGGAAGAGCTCGAAGGAGTGAACTGCTAGTGTTATCTGGGGATAAGAGTTTTGGAAGAAACAATCAGGAAGGTGAAAGATTGATGGAATTAGCAGAAGCTATGAATTGTCATGAATACAGAAGTTTGAGAAAAGAAGTCATTGAGTAACTTATAAAATGGACAAAATGTTTCACAAATTTACTATGTGTTAGCCAAGAAAACCATTACGGATTGTAAGATTACAAATAAATCCATAGAACCTCATAAACTGATAGTGGCAGATTTCAGGCTGAAAGCAATAAGGAAAGACCCCAGCCACGAATAGGATCAAAACTTAACTAAAGGGGGTATAAGGTACAAGAGTTCAGAGGCAAAGTGGAAGGAGCCAGAGAAGAGATACATAAATGGAAGGTCAGAATTGCCTGAAAGGATATGGCATGTTACGAGATAGTGGTACCGGCATCAGCAGAGGTGTCTGGGAAGCCAAATTGTATACAGCATCATGAAAAAGAACAGGGTGGCGGAAACAAGAGGTTCAAACACCGGTAAAAAAAAAAAAAAGTATAACCAGACAACAGTGGGAAAAAGATAACCACCAATCAAGAGAAGAATATAGACGGACAAAGAGGGAAATGAAGAGATTGCAAAATGAGGTACCAGGAGAGAGTAATATGCGATAATGGGAACACCAGAAGGGGAATAGATAATCTAAAGTATAGCAGAAGTGGAAATAAAAGGCAGGCTGGATGTAGGAGATAGGAATTACCAAAGATGGAGATGGAAATTCCTCACTTGAGGTAGAAGACAAGAGAAGATGGTAAGACTATTTCTTACAACTATTTAATACTAAGAAGGAGTAAGAAATACAGGAAAATGTTCCTTCTTCTATGCATCAAGTAATGTTGAGAATGCTATAAAGAAGGAAAATTAAATATAAAGCTGCAGGAAAGTCAGGGGGAACAATAGAAATGACTAAGGGATTGAAAAACCTAGACAAAGAGTAATGTAAAGAAGTCTAGGGAAGCTCATCTGATATACTAAGGTCATGTAATAAGAAGGAAGGTGGAACCAATCAAGAGAGCTAAGAACATGCCAGTGATGGGGTGGAGGAGGAGGATTGTCGGGCGACAGAAGATCGGACGGATGGACGTGGCGAGAGGGGATATGGCTTTAGTGCGACTGGGGGAAGATGCAATGGACAAATGGAAAAAAGTTGACTTAAGCAGACAACCCTGCAGTACAGTGGGATTAATATGATCAATAAAAGAATGAATTGGATATAAAATTTATGCCTTAAGCCAATTACTGGGGGTATCAAAGGCCATTCAGCACTATAAAGCCAATCACAATTTCACTTAACATCTAAGAGATAGTTCTTGATAAAAAAGTGAATCATATTAATACAGGCAATATTTGTTAGGTTGCAATGAATATATCAACTTTCCAATTGTGATCGTTTCAACTATTTCGACATTACATCTACTACTCCTTCAATTCAAAAACTTTCCAGTATTTCTCCGGATCTTGCCTCGAGGAAGAAGTGCATATCATCATCGGGGTCTCCTGAAATGGAAAATCCTACATTAGAGAATTGCTGGACATTTGGAAAATGTTGCTGTTCCACAGAATAGCTTGCAATGGGTAAGAATAATCAAAGACTGGCTTTACTGTTCTGTCAATTTTCTCTGATACTGTACTTCATTATCCATTTTAATCATATAAGCGCCCTAACTCATTTGAGCAGATTGTAAATTTTCTTAGTTCCAAATAAAGTGTTGAGAGAAGGACCTAGTTTCATTATAACCTCCTTTATCTTAATTTATCCAACGCATCCTTGAAGAGAGAGGATTTAATGCTAATTATTTATCGCCGTGAATAGGCCAACAGGTTACGAGCCAAGGTTATTGGCAAAACCATTTGATGGCGATGCCAATAATTATGATATACAGGAAGACAATGTGGCCACAATGCACATTTTCAACTTGCATTCAACATATGATAAATAAGCTGACAAACGGCCAAATGACTTTAATTTAACAACATACATACATTCATAAACCAAGGCACTTCCCCCAATTTTGGGGGGTAGCCAACATCAACAAATGAAACAAAAACAAAAAAGGGGACCTCTACTCTCTATGTTCCTCCTAAGAGCAAAACAATCTGTATGACTACCTAACAAACTGTTTTCATAGTCTCTCCCATGGGCTAATAAAACCAGAGGCTTGAGATGACGGAGTAGAAGCTAACAAGTTAATGAGATGATATTACCTTAGGGATATATCACAGGGTTTAAGCTTTATGGAAATCATATACATACTCATAAATGGAAGATAAGAATGCTGATGTATCATAAGCTACAACAGATAAAGCTTTGCCGCCGCATAAGGAACGAGGCGAGACGAATAATGACTTGATAGTTGTGTGTACATTAAGTCCTCGACTTAACTTGATAAGGTTCCAAGAAACTTTAAGTCGAATTCTATTAAGTTTTGACCTAGAGTAAGCTTCACCTGTTGAAGATTGCCCGGCCCTTTTGGCCAGACACGGGCTCTTGCAATCTTGCAGCCCGTAGAGCAGTGGTTCCCAAACTATCTTACCTGACGCCCCCTTTTTGCTTCCAGTAGACCCGTATGTCCCCACTCGTCTTTTTCTTTTTTATATGAAATGATTCTTACATTTATTTCTTAGCATTGTACAGGAAAACAGATTTCTGTTTGTATTACATTTTAATAATGAAAGCCACTCAAACAAATAATAGTACATTCCAGTAACTAAAAACGAAACATTTGGCTCTAAGTGAGCGAAAAAAAGTTTGAACATTAGCAAATTGACAAAATTGAGTTGCAATTTTAAGAATAGATCATTTGAAAACATGGCATATAATTTTAGGAAATACTTATGAGACTAAGGCACAATTTCTGGTCAAATTTAGTGAGATGGATGCATGTATGTAATGACAGATATTTGTTCTTTTAATGATTTTATTATTCTATTAAACAAGTAATTTCGAGCAGATGACTTCACGCCCCCCTTGTATCGTCCTCACGACCCCCTAGTGGGGGGCGCCCCCCAGTTTGGGAACCACTGCCGTAGAGGCTTCACCTAACTCACATGCCAATGATTTTCAGCTGCAACTGTCAACAAAATGGTCTCTCTTCATGTTGCAAATGTCATCTTATTCCTGCATTAAATTACAGTATATAATATTCTATTGAAATATTTCATTATGAACTTCAGATACAATATCACAGATTTACGATTTCCGTTGGATTTGTGATCGTATATCGGAATGTTACATTTGTTGAAGTTTCAAGGAACTTTTAGAGTTTTGTGGAAATTGCTAATCGACTAAATCCTCCTTAAAGGTATGAAGGGCTGAAGATTGCTTTATGAAGTCATGAAGATCATTTTAACTTCAATGTTTTTTAGAATAATTAATTTTTACTTGTTCATTACTTCTTATATCGTTCACCTATTTCCTTTCCTCACTGGGTTATTTTTCCTTTTTGGGGACCTCGGGCTTATAGCATCCTGCTTTTCCAAGGTTGTAGCTTAGCAAGTAATAATAATACAGAAAATATCATGACTCTCAGGCTTAACTCAAGAGGACCTGCTGCTAACAGTGATAATGGTAGCCGAAACTTCACTAACTCTAATTATAACAGTAATAAAATAAGTACATGTTTTAATACCTTCCCTCAACTTACTTATAATTTTGGATGAATATTATGGGCGAAGAAGATCGGCATCTTCTCCTCGACCTTCCGTACTCAGCGTCCAACCGAAGCTGTCCGTCGGCAACGAGCCTCTCGCTTTGGTCCCTGAGATCGTCGACAGATTCTTCCACCCGTATGATCACCTTGTTCGTATTCTCGGCAAATGGCACGCGCTCGGGCGTCACGGCGCCACGCGTGTCTCCAGTACTCCCGTACTTCTTTCCGCTTCTGCGAGGAGAATTAAATTCCCCAGGAATGATGAAATCCGTTGATGGTTTCTTCATCCTATTCTTAGACTTCCCACTTGGAGATCTGGGTAATCTGACCCAACTGGACTCCTGTCGATGTAGGTGCTTTCCTTCTGCGTTACCGTGGACTTCCCGAAGGTGTGGAGAACGCCTGTGGGCAGAGCTATCGTCCTTGTCCTCCCTCCAGGAAGATGTCATCCTCGGATTGCCGTTCCTCAAGCGATCATTTTTACAGACGTGCTGCGACGAGTTGGGCTCGCCGTCGCTGGTCTGACCGGAACCACTCGGTTATCGAACCCTAGGGATGCTATCGTCGGGCCGACCAATTACCCGAACTGGATTTAAGCCTACGTTCGTCCTACCTCCATCTTTCCTCCTGGCCGAGAAGGAGATCCTTCTTTTGTCCTGCAAAACCTCACTAGTCAAATTCATCATCTGAGATTTCAGGAAGTTCAGGTCTCGCTTCAACCTGGAGATGTTGCTGTGTATTTCGGCTGAGGACGAGCTGTGGGAACTCCCCGTCGACTTTTCCGAGGGGGTGGAAGACAACTGACTGCTCGTGTACTTCTCGTCGTACTTGCCCAGCGCTGGCCGTCGCGAGGATGTAACTTCCTACTTGCTGTCATCTCCTCCCGGTCGATCCCTGCCGGTGAGCTCTCTTCGTGTGGAGGCTCCTGCGATCCTTTGGTCTCTCCTTCGTCGTCTTCACCTCCTACACGTCTCCTCTGTCGTCTCTGGGGGATGACGATTTACTATCTCCCTCGGTAACTCTGGGGCTTGAGTTCTCCTTGTCGCATTCTCCTTTCTTATCACTAGCGTTCTCAAAGTGTCCTTCAACCTCTTGCCCTACATCATCAGCAGTTTCCCCCACAATATCCCGGTTGGGTATCTCCGACGGCGTGACTTCCCGACACGTCCCCTCGCCAATAAGCTTTGTCCCTTTAACATGGATCTCTCCGGGGTGAAGACTCGATCCCTCCGGGGGATACTCGACCATCTCCAGACTGGCGATCTGACTGACTTTGGTGCTCCTCTCGGATCCTGGGCAACCGCTATCCAAATCCCGGGCTTTGATCACAGTCCTCCCCAACGCTAGGTGGTGGGTCGCGGCGCCGCCTTTCCAGGCGGACTGGGGCGAATCGGTCTTATCCAAACCGTTCCCAGCGTCATCTTCCAGCTCCCCTCCGGGGTCGATCAACGGCAAGGCGAGGCCGGCGTCTTCACCTGGCTCGTTCTCCCCGCTGTGTCCCAGCGCCGTGCTGCTGTGCAGCGGGTGGAAATCCTTCAGGTCGAGGTCTGTCAGGTGTCTGGCCTCGAAGGGCTGGCTGGAGCCCAGGGACAGGAGGGACGCGGCGGGACTCATGTTCGAGGAGGAGTGGTAGGAGCCGTGGGGCACGACGGAGCCTATGAGAGATTCCTGCCACATCGTGACCTGAAAAAACGGAGGGAGGATTAATACACTTTCTGTTGGTTTCCTTTGATGTCTTACTCCTCTAACATTACTTAGTTCCTATTCTACTCTTTGAGTGAATTATAATTATCATTATTATTATTATTATTATTATTATTGTTACTATTATCCAAGCTACAACCCTAATTGTAAAAGCATGATGCTACAAGCTCTCTAAGGGCTCCAACAAGGAAAAATAGCCCAGTGAGGAAAGAAAATAATGAAACAAACTACAAGAGAAGTAATGAACAAAATAAAATCTTTTAAGAACAGTAACAACATCAAAACATTATTTATATATAAACCATGAAGCGAGAAATTATGTCAGCCTGTTCAATACAAAACTATTCGCTGCAAGTTTGAAGCTCTACTAATTCAACTGCTCGATTAGGTAGATCCTTCCACAGTCTGGTCAAAGGTGGAATAAAGCTTCTAGAATACTGTATAATATTGAGCCTCATGATGGAGAAGGCCTGACTTCGAACGATTGCATATTACTTACTCATTTTACGTTACTTCTCTTTAAAATTACAGTGCATTAGTTAACCACTCGAGCGAAGAATTGTTGGGTAATCTCAGTGTTGTCAGGTGTATGAGAAAAGAGAAGAATGTGTATAGAATAGTCCAAACTATTCGGTGTATGAAGGCAAAGGGAAAATGAACTGTAACCAGAGAGAAGGATCCAATGTAGTATTATCTGGCCAAAGAACCAAATGACTCTAGCGGGAGTATCTCCACAGGGATTACAAATAAAAAGCTGCAATAATTTAAGGCCAAGGGGCTGAACATGGAAAGCAGCTCGGCGTTGAAGAATAAACTATAAGAGAGGTAAAACTGGTAATGAAAGTTACAGTTAACAGATTAACCCTTTTACCCCCAGGCTCTTTGGAAATTTCCAACCCTTAACCCCCAGGGGGTTATTTTTTTCCCAGCACATTTTGCAGTATATTTTTTTTTAAATTGCTCTAACAGCCTTAATTTTTGTCATAGAGAAGTCAGGTTGGTCTCAATCTCTTGGAAAATGCCTGAATTTTCTCAAAATTATCAAAAAATATGAAAAACAAATTTTTATAGCTTTTTTTGCAAGGCCATACCGGTACGTCCATGGGGGTAAAGGGATGGCTTTTGTGAAACGTACCAGTACGTCCTTTGGGGGTAAAAGGATTAAATATACAAAAAATAATAAGAGTTTGATAAATGGTTTAAATTTCAGGAGTTTCCGCGATTCAACCTCCTTCATCGCGTCTCAACATTTCCCACTACTCTAGAAGCTTTATTCCAGCTGTGACTAGATTGTGGAATGATCTTCCTAATCGGGTAGTTGAATCAGTGGAACTTCAGTAGTTTAAACTTCTCATAAATGTTTCTATGACTTTCAAGAATTTGCAAAGTTTTGGAAATGTTACATAACTTCTGAAATAAAACCATGGACTCTAAGTGACAATTTTACAAATACAGTTCTGTAACTTCGTTACAAAGCAATTGTAATTATAAATATTTTAACATCACCTTTTCTTTTAAAGAATTTAAACCTCTATCTCCACTTACTACAAGTCTCTGGTCCTTTTTATTTGCCAGACTTTATTACCAAGTTGGTTTTTTTCGGTAAGTTACCTCATACAAAATTAATTTTTCTTATAAAACTTAATTTAATAAAAAATATAAACTCTTTCTGTCTACCTCTCTTCATAGAGGAAAGTTGTGATGGAATTTACATTAGACTCGCTAACGAATTAACTACAAAATCCTTAAACTCGAGAGCTACGCTCACCTTCTCAAGGGGCCCAACAGTCTTCATCGACTCGTGAGACGGAGCGGGACTCGGCGCTGGGCTTCGCACATCTTCCTCGTCTTTCCCCGCGGCCGCTTCGTTATCAATCCCACTTCGATCCTCTCTCCGTAGCAGTTCCTCTACTTCTTCTTCATGTTCCAAGAGCTCAACCTTCGTCAGTGGATCGTTCCCCAGTTCTTCATCTTCCCTTTCCTCGTCTACCTTTGTCTCGACGGCCGAGACCTGCTGGTTGAAAGAGTCCTCCACCTTCCTCTTGGCCTCCTCTTCGATATTTTTATTTAAGCAGTCACTCTGCAGGTTTTTATCTACTCTGACGTCACCGCCGACTTCCGCAGACGAACGTTTCTTCCCCTGCGATCCCTGCGAAGACCCGTCTCGAGAGTTGTTGCTCCCCCTCTTACGCGGCCCCTCCGCGTCCTTAACCTCCGAGGCTCTGCCGCACGTCGGAACGAAACTCTCGTTTTTGGACGGCACGATTTCAAGCTGGAACCTCGAGGCCGTCCCCGATATGGCCTGTCCGAGATTCTGAACCAAGGCCCCGGATTGCTTGGACCCGGGCATCAGCGACAGGAGGGGGAACTGCGATGAGAGACGCCAGTACTGGAAAGAGGAGGGTGAGTATCAATAGCCGGGAGAAGAATAAACTGATTTTTATTGTTTTTTTACTATTAAGATCAGCTACTGTGAATACCGGAGATAGAAAACTTCAGCTTGAGAAGTATGAAAGATAAGGACCTGTGAAATGAATCAAACATTATCTGAATAAATAAAAACTAAAGTAAAAATCCATTTTATTCTTAGAGAAGCATTTTATCCACAAATAGCTATTGGATCAGGTGACTAAAAATAACAACAACAATGTTGGGCCTGAGAACTTATCTACACGTACCCCCTTCGTGATGCAACTTGTCCTAACGTAAGTAACTTAATCTTTTAAATTTTGTGAGAAAACAAGGGACAGATGACAGGATGACAGAAACAGATCCAATAGCAACTCCAGGATGCAACTCGTCCTTACGTAAGGGACTTCCTTCTATCTTTTAAACTAAGGTGAAATAAAAGGCGGCGAATATCATATCCGAAGTCAAAGCCAACTCACCTGGTTCAAGATGCCATTCCAGATCACCGATCTCTCGCTTTGCTGCAATGCTGAGCTTCCTTCCAACAGGGCAAATTCCTTCACCTGCAACACAGCAATAAATGGAGAATCTAATTTAGGGATTTGATGAAAGATCTAAAAAAGGAAACCCGACAGTGGCTAGGTTAAGTACATACATACATACATATACCAAGGCACTTCTCCCAATTTTGGGAGGTAGCCGACATCAACAAATTAAACAAAAACAAAGAAGGGGACCTCTACTCTCTACGTTCCTCCCAGCCTAACAAGGGACTCAACTGAGTTCAGCTGGTACTGCTAGGGTGCCACAGCCCACCCTCCCCCGTTATCCACCAGTAAAATTTGGAAATCAAATCACCTGAAATTCAAATATAAAAATCAGGGTATATATTAGTTTACTGAGATTGGTGTTACTGTATAGACATGATTCGTGGTATGATAATGAAACAATCTACAATAGATTTAGTAGATTTGAGAACAAATCCCTCAGAAGGATATTGGGAGTTAAATGGGAGGACAGGATTAGAAATGAAACTATAAGAGATTACTGGAGTGCTATTAGTGGATGAGATCATGGTGAAGGGTAGATGGAGATGGTTTGGGCATGCTCTTCGCACTCCCCAAGAGAGATTGGTTCCCCAAATGTTTAGCTGGTCTCCACAAGGCACTATAAGAATTGGATGACCCAGGCCTACATGGTTGACGACTATGAAACATGAAGTAGATGATGAATGGAGAAGTATTGATTTAAAAGCTCAAAATAAAGACGACTGGCGAAATCTAACCGAGGCCCTTTGCATCAATGAATTGTGAAGCAGATAATGAATAGAGAAGTATTGATTTAAAAGCTCAAGATAGAGACTGAAGAAATCTAACCGAGGCCCTTTGCGTCAATAGGAGTACGAGGGGATGATCCTGAACGCAAACATGGGCAAACTGTGGCCCCAGATGTTCGTGAAACATTATTCTTTAATAGAGTTAGTCAATTTTCTAATTTCTATCACATGAATATTCTTAATTATACAGTATCTATTTATACCCATAATCACCATTAACATCATCATTACAAAATAATGCAAGAGATGTGAGTTTTACGTAAACTTTCATAGATAAAATAAAACAAGGTAGAATTACTAAAATAATCAGTATATATAAGGCAAGCAATATTTCTGGCATGTGTGTATTATAAAGCAGTCCTCTGTCACGTGGATATAGTAAAATATGGACCCCTATTAACCCTTTTACCCCCAAAGGACGTACTGGTACGTTTCAAAAAACTCATCCCTTAACCCCCATAGACGTACCGGTACGTCCTTGCAAAAAAATGCTATTTACATTTTTTTTTTTTGCATATTTTTGATAATTTTTTGAGAAACTTCAGGCATTTTCCAAGAGAATGAGACCAACCTGACCTCTCTATGATGAAAATTAAGGCTGTTAGAGTAATTTAAAAAAAAATATACTGCACAATGTGCTCGAAAAAAAATAACCCCTGGGGGTTAAGGGTTGGAAAATTCCAAATAGTCTATGTTGAAGAGGCTGGCATAAGTCTCTTTTTTATACTTTATTTATGAAGGCTCTATTTCAATGTTGTTACTGTTCCTAACGCATTCTATTTTAATTGTTCATTTCTTCTCTTGTAGTTTATTTCCTTATTCCCTTTCCTCACTGGCCTATCTTTCCCTGTTAGAGTCCTTGGGCTTATAGCATCCTGCTTGTAATCTAGAATTGTAGATTAGCTAGTTCCTAACACATTCTATTTTAATTGTTCATTTCTTCTCTTGTAGTTTATTTCCTTATTTCCCTTCCTCACTGGCCTATCTTTCCCTGTTAGAGTCCTTGGGCTTATAGCATCCTACTTTTAATATAGAATTGTAGATTAGCTAGTAAGAATAATAATAATAATAATAATAATAATAATAATAATACTATATCAGTGTGGAAAAACTATACAAAATGGACACACATATTATAAAACTTTCCACCCAAAGGCAGTAGGCTTACCACTGAAGATCGAATTGTCCAACTATATTGAAAAGAACATGTTATCTCATTTGCCATGAAGTATAGGACATTGTCACTGTCCCTTGTCTCTGCCATTCACGACCATCCCTTGAGCCTTTCAATCCATACCAAGTGGAAAGTAACCACTGGGCCACTTTCAAGCCCAGCTTTTTGTCAGCAACGATTACTAGAATTCGCCATTTCCTCTGCATGGTAGACATGGCTACCAACAGAACCGAGAGGGTATGATACAAATGACTGGACTGACCTACACGAGATATTCGGGGGATACTAGTCAGTAGTATATTATTACTACTACTAGCTAAGCTAAAACCCTAGCTACAAAAACAGGATGCTACAAGTCCGAGGGATTTAACAGGAAAGAATAGCTAAGTGAGGAAAGGAAATAAACAAACTACAATTGAGAAGTTATAAACAATTAAAATATTTTAAGAACAGTAGAGCACTAAAATAGATCTTTCATATATAAACTATAATAACTTGATAAATATGTGAAAGAGAAATGATAGAAAAGTGTACCCTCAAGCAAGGGAATCTTAGCCCAAGAGAGTAGGTTTTATACTGTAGTTGAGTTAATATTTCCATTATTTATAAACTACGTCTAAATATTCATATAGATGAGCACACACAGATTCAACCCTTCTCACCCCCTCCCCCTTTCCCAACTACAACCAGCTGGTTCGGCAATTTGTGGGAGTGGGTGGTTTCGAAGTGTACCTCTCGGAATACCACCTCTTACCTGGGTATGACTTTTTCACATGAAAAACGTAATGATATTAAATGATGATAACTATTTTAAACGTACTTAAATCTGTAACTAATGCTTTGAAAGCCCAATTTAAGAATCGGTAAAAAAAGGGATTTTGACGAAAGAAAAACCTGTGTCGCCCAGTGAAATGCTCCTTAAAGCACCATTTCTAAGGTATAAATACTGCTAAATGTACCTGAGAAAAAAGTTACATGGAATGCCAGGAATAAACCCAGCTCGCTCACTCTGAGTGTTGGTATAGTAACTGGGGCGTGTTAGAACCACGACCAGAGGTCCCTCACCAGTTAGTCCTCTCCTTCCTCAATATCTCCTTCCGTTCCGGAAGGGCCGGGATAATTTGAGAATCGTATCTATAAAGCACGAGAGGAAGGCCAAGGTTTGGGTGGATGGATGGAGTGAAGGAAGCTCTGGGTGATAGGAGGATATATGTGAGAGAGGCAAGAGAGCGTGCTAGAAATAGGAATGAATGGCGAGCGATTGTGACGCAGTTCCAGTAGGCCCTGCTGCTGCCTCCGATGCCTTAGATGACCGCGGAGGTAGCAGCAGTAGGGGATTCAGCATTATGAAGATTCATCTGTGGTGGATAATGTGGGAGGGTGGGCTGTGGCACCCTAGCAGTACCATCTGAACTCGGTTGAGTCCCTTGTTAGGCTGGAGGAACGTAGAGAGTAGAGGTCCCCTTTTGTTTCTGTTTCATTTGTTGATGTCGGCTACCCCCTAAAATTGGGGGAAGTGCCTTGGTATATGTATGTATGTATGATTCTTTGATCAGATTCAGATATCCTATTAAAAATTAGTAAAAACAAAAATGCTTCAGCGAGATATTTAGCGTCTAAAGCATACCTACTGCTACATGTGGCACTCACCTTTAATCTGTAGTTGAAAAGATCCGATTCCCGGCATTTACTGTCAGTTCCCTCTTTGACCGCTGATTTGCAGGGCACCTGTCAATCACAATACCAAATTAGTTACAGAATTTATTAAACAGTAAACTAACTAATACAATTTATATCAAAGTCATACGGACAAGTCTCTAAGTCTCCCCACATACAAAAAAAAGTCACTAATTCAATATAGTATATTCCACAGCGAACTCCAAAATAGGTTTAGTGTTTCAATAACATTACACAGGAGGTTACACAATGTGTATTTTGTAAATAACCAATAGCTAAATTTATAAACCATAGAGTCAATTATTACTCAATTATAATAGCAGAGGCCTGTGGAATGGGCAACTTGGCCAAAGGGAAGCCAGTAAAATGAAAATCACTTAACAACTAAATTATAAACCTTTCTGATTTGCAGTTAAAGGGAAAGATATGACTTTACTGAACTATAAAAGTAGAAATTATGCAGGATACTCCCAATCTTGGACATCCGACATCTTGCACTAGAGCGGAGAAAAAACACCGAAAAACACAGCCAAAAAATCACAACAAGCGGAAGCGATGATGCTATGAAAAGGAGTGACGTAGTTGGCGTGGGTTGAGATGGTGGTAGTAGCATTCAGTGGTGCCCTCGCTGTAACGGGGATATTGAGGAGGAGATATCTAAATGGCGCGAGACCTCTGGTTGTGATTTATCACGCCCCAGTATTATACCGACACCTTATATAGGTGAGCGAGCTGGGTTCAACCCTGGCATTCCTATGCAACTTTTTTCTCTGGTAATTCATAGCAGTTATATACCTTAGAAATGATGCAAAAGGAGCATTTCACGGAGCGGCACAGGTCTCTCGCCCAGAAATAGATTTTTCCTTCGTCAAAATCCCTTTTTTACTTTGAACTACTCCAATGATCTATTGCCTTATAGAACTTTTATCTTATTATTGGGTTGTTTACCAAGACTTAGAGTAAAACACTTCTTTACTCCCTTAGGTTTGGACCAATGATCTTTCAGGAACAAAGAATAAAGTTGCGTCCACACAGGCAACAATAATTTGTGAGACGACTTCTCAAGTTTAATCATTCCTTGTTGCTGTCAGTTTCTTCTGAGCCCTTAGTAAATGTCCTTTGAAAACAGTAGGGCTTGAATTCAAAAAAGCAATGACACCTTGGTCCATATGGTCCAAATAATTATTATTAATATAATTATCATTATTACTAGTTAGGCTACAACCCTACTTGGAAAAGCAGGATACTATAAGCCCTTGGGAGCTAATAGCAAAAAATAGCCCAGTGAGGAGAGGAAACAAGGAAATAAGTCAAATAAAGTACAAGAGAAATAATGAACAACTAAAATAAAATATTCTAAGAACAGTAACAACATTAAATAGATCTTGCATATATAAACTATAAAAAAGTTAAAAAAATTAAGGGGAAGAGAAAAAAAGATTGAATAGCATTACCGAGTCTACCCTGAAGCAAGAGAACTCTATTCCGAAACAGCGGAAGAATGGTACAAAGGCTATGGCAGTACCTAAGACTAAAGAACAATGGTTAGATTTTGGAATGTCCTTCTCCTAGAAGAGATACTAAAGATGGCTAATGAGTCTCTTCTACCCTTACCAAGGGAAAGTGGCCACTGAACAATTAACAGTGCAGGAGTTAACCCCCTGGAGAGAAGAATTGTTTGGTCATCTCAGTATTGTCAGGTGCATGAGGGCAGAGAAGAATGCGGAAAGAATAGGCCAGACTACCTGGTGTATTATGTACAGGGAAAGGAAAAATGAGAGGGATCCACTCCAGTCTGGCTAGCCAATGGACTCAAGTGAGCAGGTGACCAGGAGCATTGTCTAGTACTAAAACTTTAAACAAACCCTTGGAAACATAACACTGTCAGACTCCTGGTAAGATGGCGTGTCACTCGAGCCTTCTTGTTAAATCTCTAGATGACAGGCAGTTGTCTCTTCCATTATACCCCTGGATCCTCCGCCTGATACACCAGCAAGGGTTTCAGCTGTAAGAATCAAGTCAATTTCTCCTTATATAGTTAAGGCTTGGCATATGCAGCCAAAATAACCAGGTCTCATCCACATTAAAAACCCGCTTATCAAGGTAACCATCTTTCCTTAATAATACAAGTCAGCACAATAGGATAGAGTAGGTTCTCTGTTTACAACAGTTTCGTCTTGCGATGCTTAGCGGATATGACGTCTCTCCCAGAAGACAGGAAGAAAATGCGTTTCAACCTCCAATGATTACATCATCTATACAAATGGCTGAAATAGTTTTCGTAAATGTGATATTTATATCAACAGTACTTAAATAGTTAACCCCTTTCCGAGTGGGTATACGTTCACATGGTGAAAAAGTTTGTATATTACTATGATCTGCAAAGATGTATTAGTTGGGGGACACCCCTACTTGGTTGGTTTGGTGTGAGCAATCACACAAAAATCTCACACCCTCACCTATACCGCAGTGGCCACCGTGGTGAAGACAACTGGCAAAACTCACTGATATGTGCGAGGCCTTTGTCATGCAGCAGACAAGAAACAGCTGCAATTATTGTTGTTGTTGTTGTTGTTATAAATAGCTAATAAAACCAATGTTATGAAATGTCACAGGAAATACAATTACAGTAAAGGCAAAACTTAAGAGGCAAATTTCAAATGCATCAACTGCATTATTACAGGTACAAAGTGCCTAAATGGGGAAATCTATGAAGGGTTAATCAAAAATTCTATCTCATACTTTTAAGATTTTGACAATTGCCCCTTGTCCCAAATACAGTACGTGACATTTCTTTTGCATTTCAGCAACACACACTTGTGACAAATACCAATTTTCACTGTTAATATTACAGGTAGTAGGTTGGCCAAGGCACCAGCCACCCGTTCATACTAACTAAAGAGTTACAGGGTCCTTTGACTGGCCAGACAGTACTACATTGAATCCCGTTCTGGTTATGGCTCAGTTTTCCTTTGCCGACACGTACACCGAATAGCCTGGCATATTCTTTCCACAGTCTCCTTTGTCCTCATACACATGACACCACTTAAGCTAAACAAACAATTCTTCTTCTTTGCTCAAAGGGTTAATTTCTGTATAGTAATTGTTCAGTAGCTACTTTCCACTTACTAAGGGTAGAAGAGAAAGGAGCTCTTCTAGGTCACTCCAAAATCAAACCATTGTTCTCTAGTCTTGGGTAGTGCCATAACCTCTGTACCATGGTCTTTCACTGTCTTTGATTAGAGTTCTCTTGCTTTAGGGAACACTGAGGCACACCATTCTATCCGTTTCCTTATTTCCTTTCTCTATTGAGCTATTTTCCCTATTGGAACCCTTGGGCTTATAACATCCTACTTTTCCAACTGGGTTCTAGCTTAGCTAGTAATAATAATATTAATATTAATAAAAGGGAAATCCTACACTTTGCCTTATACATTCATTGGAATGCTTTAATTACACACATGAACTTGGCACAAATAAAGTTTCAAAGTTGAACCTAAACATCAAAATTTCTACGAGCAAGAATCCACCCCAGTATACCATCTATATCAGCTTCATAAGCTGGACAAAGGAAGCTTTGTGGACTGTTTTCTAGTTCTTCTTATGGTACTCGTTGAATTCTCACAGGAAATCAATAAATCGCTCTTTCCAGGGATCAATGAATGAACTGACTCTGGTCTCTACATAACCTAATATTATAACACGATTCATAAAAATAATTTACCTTTCAAAAAGCCATGATAAAAGTTTTACCTTTTTAATTTGCCAATTACAAAAATATATCCTGAGAGGTTGCGAATATACCTTCATCCCTTGCCTAGGATCTAAGAAAAGACCCTTATTATTATTATTACTACTAGCTAAGCTACAAAACTAGTTGGAAAAGCAGGATGCTATAAGCCCTAGGGTTCAACAGGGGAAAATAGCTAAGTGAGGATAGGAAACAAGGAAATAAATAAACTATAAATGAAGTCATGAATACTTTAAATAAAATATGTTAAGATCGGTGTCATCAAAATAGATCTTTCATATATAAGCTATTAAAACTTAATAAAATATGAGGAAGAGAAATAAGATAAATTAAAGTGCCCGCGAGTACCCTCAAGGAAGAGAATATAACAGCAAGAACGCTTGGACTACTATAAAGAAACTGAACATTGAACAGAATACTTGAACAAGAGTAGCTGCCAGCAAACCAGCTACTGCTCAACATAAACCGCCCAACAAAGAACGAGTATACCTCAAGAAAGCGAAGTATGAAATGGACCACATCAGGTGAGAAAGGGATTAATAAGTTCTCTTGCTTAAGGGTACACTCTGGCACACTATTCTATCTAATTTCTCTTCCTCTTGTTTTGTTAAATTATTTGTAGTTTAAATAGGAATTATTCATTTAAATGCTGTTACGGTCCTTAAAATATTTCATTTTTCCTTCTTTCCTTTCCTCGCTTGGCTATATTCCCTGTTGGGGCCCCCAGGCTTAAAGCATTCTGCTTTCCCAACTAGGGTTGTAGCTTAGCAATTAATAATAATAATCTGAAACTAATACCACTTCCCTCTCACACATTTGATATAATATTACAGCAGTGAACGTCATGCAAACATACGTTAACACTACAGTACATCATGATCCATACAGATCTAATAATGTATGTCTAAATACCAACGTCAAAAAAGAAAGCATCAGAATTCACGAAGAATTAACTGCGTTATGAAGTGAAAAGTGAATTGATTACCTAGCTGCAAATTTGAATTACTTGCAGGGTTGCCGTGACATCACTGCGGGAACATAATGACTGAGCTGTTGTAAGAATTGTAAATTGACGACTTGTTCACTAACCAAACAAACAACCTAAGAATTAAAGAGCAGCAGCTATTAATACGAATAGTATCAGTGTTGATGTAGTAGCATGTGCCCTGGGACACTGCCACATGCATTAATGATAATCAACTAATCAATTGTCTTAATGTGGTAGCCATTTTCATTATTGATAATCTTCTTGCTTAAAAAGGAAAAGGGTGATTACACTTATAGTGTCTGCAACCTCACCATCCTTGTGAGCTAAGGATGAGGGGTTTGAGGGACCCTAAAGGTCTACCTTGTGAGTTATCAGCCGCCATTCCCTGGTCCTGCCTGGTCCTAGCTTGGGAGGAGAGGGGGCTTGGACGCTGATCACATTCATATGTGGTCAGTCTCTATGGCATTGTCACTGACCATTGCCTCTGCCACTGATAAGTAGCCTTTAGAACTCTAATTGTTTTTAATCAAGACCCTATGATAAATACAGGACTGTCAGACAATTTCTAACAGTATTCAACTGGTCTGGTAAAAATGAATGTTCCTGTGAAGACAAATAATTTGACATTTATCATATATACACATGACTAGTAAATTTAACATTGGGGACACGGATGTGTCATGTAAAAATATTTAGATTTCCCAGTCTCTTATTCACAGTAAACCTTTAATACATAAAATAGGAGGAGGAGGAGGAGGAGGAGGAGGAGGAGGAGGAGGAGGAGGAGGAGGAGGAGAGAGAGAGAGAGAGAGAGAGAGAGAGAGAGAGAGAGAGAGAGAGAGAGAGAGAGAGAGAGAGAGAGAGAGAATTTTTTTTTCTAATAATTAGTTCAAATATGATTTACTGTGCATTGACGATGTGGATAATTTTCCATGATCAGACCTCTAACCCAGGTACTATAGTCCATTTCCTTTAGCGATGCATATTTGCACCGACTCGTGGCGGTGCCCTTTTAGCTCGGAAAAGTTTCCTGATCGCTGATTGGTTAGAATTATCTTGTCCAACCAATCAGCGATCAGGAAACTTTTCCGAGCTAAAAGGGCACCATTGCGAGTCGGTGCAAATATGTATCGCTAAAAGAAATGGACTATAGCTTCCTCCTTTGTTACTTTTTAAAAGAGGCGTTTTTTAAAATTAAATAGAAAATAATCCCCATCTCTTACCTTGGAATTGATTATTGTACAGTAATCCTGGAGAACTTGGTTTTTGCATTTAAGTCATGCGGTTTCTTGGTGCCTTCTCTATAACTGCAGTGTACTTGCTGTTCAATCGTTGCAGCAAACTTTCATGATCTGAAAATAATTTAATTCATGGATAAGCATGTCATGAAATACTTCTGCAAACAAGTAAAATCTATTGAATTGAAAAAAAGAAAGCAATGGTAAGAAAAAAATGTCAGTGCGGTAAGCCAGTCTTTGTACGTAAGTTTTCCAATGACTAACACTGGAAGGTTATTCACCAATAATAAGATTATACATTAAAAGCATTGATGGCCACTCATAGGACTGCTAACACAGAACTCGTGTAACATATGTGTCAAATTTGTTTACGTATATACATATTATCCCCAGAATATAGTCATCATCATCTCCTCCTCGCCTATGGACGCAAAGGGCCTCGGTTAGATTTCGCTAGTCGTCTCTATTTTGACCTTTTAAATCAATACTTACCCATTCATCATCTCCCATCCCACTTCATGCTTCATAGTCCTCAGCCATGTAGGCCTGGGTCTTCCCACTCTTCTAGTGCCTTGTGGAGCCCACTTGAAAGTTTAGAGAACTAATTTCTCTTGGGGAGTGCCCGAATATTAATATGGTAGCCATAATTTAGTACTTGCTTTCCTGTAAATATCAAAAACAAATCTTCTATTATTTCTATGCACTAAAACATCTAAAAATGGCAATTTACAGTTATTCTCTTCTTCAATAGTGAATTTTATGGAGTATACTAAACTATTTAACTTTTCCAAAAAAATATTTAGATTCTCATATGTAGGCCAAACACAAAAAATATCGTCAACACAACGAAACCAAAAAACCCCTTTAGGCAAAATCGCTGGTAACAGTTTAACTTCGAAAAATTCCATGTACATGTAAAGGTTACTGAGTACTGGGGATAGGGGATTACCCACTGCCATTCCAAACTTTTGCAGGTAGTACTTTACATTAAAAATAAATTTACAGTCTTTAACAGATAATTTTATCAATTCACTGATTAGAATAAGCATGCTAACCCTGATTTTGTCTTGAATTTGTCAAGTAGACCTTTACAAGATCATGCTTATAGCGCACTAGGTTATGGTTTAAGTTTTTCTTTCTCTCCGGAAATACCCTGATTAGTAGACGATCGGTATTATCACTTTAAGTGTATATGTGAAATCATCTTGTCGTAATCATTTCTAGAGCCTGCCGTTCTTTACAGGCCGTTTTTGTCATCTTGATTCTCGAAGAAAAGGCTTAATTGTATCTGAGTGTTTATCTTATGGGTGGTTGTACAGACCATATTTATATTGCAAGGTCCTCAGATGAATACAGAACTGAGTAAAGTTGCTTTTCCATGACGCACAATCTGGCGATCGGAACCACACAATACAGACTATCCACCCTACGGATATAACTCATTTTCATAAGAAACTTTTCTTGTCCATAAAGCACAATTTCAGTTCCTTGAATATGTCAAATTACTGACCCTAACTATGTTCACTGACCTTTGACAAAAACTTGGTGCTCGAGTCATAATAATCATGCTTAGATAGCTCCTTCTCGCTGTTCTGTTTTGGTTCGATGCACACCTCTCTCTCTCCCCCAGTATCAACTACATTACAAGATCTCTAGGCAAAAACTAATAAATACTAGAAGGGCACTCAGTAGAGCGCATACCTCCGCTGTGGTAGCTTATTCCTCGACCTTGACCCTTGACCTTCGTATGTATTAATTGACATGGACTTTCATACACTCAATTATGAGGCAAGTTTAAAGTCCCTGTGACCACAATGTCCAAACTTATGGCTGATTATGTGTTTTTCAATATTAAACTTACCCGATAATCATGTAGCTGTCAACTCCGTTGCCCGACAGAATTCTATGGAGGGATACGCCAGCTATCACAATACTAGAAGGGGGTGTATTTACCAGCGCCACCTGTGGCCAGGTACTCAAGTACTTCTTGTTGACACCTCCCCAATTATTCCTCTGTCGTGCTTCCGGCAAGACGTTCTGGGATACGCTTATGTTCTTGGAGTATTTTCACGACTTTGGTGAAGTATTTCTCTTTGATTTCGGCTGTCGCTTTACTGGAAACTTCTATATTAGCTTAGTTAGCTTTTGGAATTAATTTGATTAATTATGGTGACGAGAGAGTATGAACTCTCGTTCACCTTTCAATGGCCGACCCTTCCCTTAGACGGAAGTGTTGGTGTCTAAGAGAGTATAGACTCTCTTTCTTAATTTTGCTTAACAAAAGTTATAGATTTATTTTATATCTCTCCGCCTCTTATAGGCCTCTTCGATTAACTTCCTTTTATTATAAACTCATTAAAATTAATTTTTATATTTGTTTATATTCGACCTTCCTAATAGTAGGCGGTCTTTTACCGAAGTTAATAAACTTTGAGCCCGTCATTTCGGTTTTACCTGTTAACATATTATGCTATTTCCGCCACAGAGTTTGAAAGATTTTCTTTGACAGTCTCGTACTGTTTTCAAAGTTGAACTAACGTTTTGTTTTGTCTCTGCAGTTGTTGACGTTCAGAACGTTCAACTTGCACTCTATCGTTACGATAGAGAAAGAATGTTCACGGTTTCACGTTGCAGTAAGAGTAACCGTGTCTAGCGTTTTGTTCATTCTTTCTTAACTTAATGGTTTTGATCCTAATAAAGGAACTTTTCAGTTTTTTCCTTTAACAATAATATGTTTTAACGATATATATGATTGGGCTCTTCTCTCAGGTTCTAAGTCAAGAGAGAGAGAGAGAGAGAGAGATAGAGACGGAGGGAGAAAGAGGATAAACGTTTCATTCAAGCCTGCCAGGCGTACGAGTAACGTCGTTATCGTTTTTGCTCTTCTCCCTAGTCTCTTTAGGGGAAGAAACTAAACGTTTCTAGAGTGATCTAGTGTTTAGTCTCTTTCCAACCACTGAATTATCTTTCATTAGATTTTTCTGTTACATTGTAATTCTGTTTTCGCAATTACTAACTTTGAGAAAGGATAGAATTGCGTATTTCAGGTACAAACCACTTAAAGTTTCGAGTTCAGTGAAATAAGTGCAAACAGAAATCAAAGTGATAAGTGATTAGTGCGTGAGGGTACTTTTGTGCGCGCCAGTCGTCCTCCCAGTCCGGGACCTCTTGCAAGCTCCCAAGCCCAGGGGAGAAGCAATGTCGAAGGGCATAAGGGTTCAGCAGGCCTTGATCGGCGCACAGAAGTATTCTCGGTGGTTGTGGGCGTGTCTTACCGAGACCGTCACTCCCACCCGCAGACGATTGAGCCCTTATTTTGCTCGTCTGCAGAAGAGATTAGGGGAGAAAATAAAGGCAGAGTAACGCTGGTCTCAGGTCTCAAGACCTCTTAAACGTTAAGTCCAGACCTATGCCAGACGTACGAAGTTAAAGTTCACAACCCGAATGCAGTCATTGGGTTAGCTCTGACTCTCCTCAGTCATCAGTTGATCTCACTCCGCCTAAGAGGAGTAAGGTTCTGCCACAACAGATCTCTGCTGTTAAGGCTTTACCTCAGCAGAACTTAGTGTCTGCCGACCCCAAGTTAACTCTACTGCAGTCCATACAGTCACAACTTTCGGTCTTGATGCGTGAGTGTCGGGCTGAGAGTGTTGCGCCTCCGCCTCCGCCTACACTCCCCCCCGCCTATGATTGCTCCGCCTGATCACAGTACCACCTGCCAGGCGTACGATGTTGTGAACTCTACTACAGTCCATGCAAGCACAGCTTTCGGACTTGATGCGTGAGTGTCGGGCTGAGAGTGTTGCTCCTCCGCCTCCGCCTACACTCCCTCCACCTACACTCGCTCCGCCTGATCGCAGTACCATCTGCCAGGCGTACGATGTTGTGGACTCTACTACAGTCCATGCAAGCACAGCTTTCGGACTTGATGCGTGAGTGTCGGGCTGAGAGTGTTGCTCCTCCGCCTCCGCCTACACTCCCTCCACCTACACTCGCTCCGCCTGATCGCAGTACCACCTGCCAGCAGTTCCACCTGCCAGGCGTACGATGTTGAGCCACGTGCTGAGTTTGCTGTTCCCTGTGGTGTTCAGCCTCCGCCTTCCTTAAGGCAACCTTTACATTGGGTTCAGGAGGATTATACCTCTCTTCCTCCGCCTCCACTTGCTGCTCCACCAGTGATGCAACACTCGGTTGAGGTACAACAACCTCTCCCGTCCATGAGTCAGTCTCCTCAGCTCTCGCTGCAGCGAGCTCAACCCTCCACAAGGCAAGCACCACAACACCTTAGCCTTGCGCCTCAGGAGCCTCAGCTTGCGAGACATTTACCTTGTTCTGCGCAGCCTCTTCCTCATCGCGCTCCGCTCACACCACAGGAACTGGAACTTGCTACTCCGCTTCCGCCAACCGCTCAGCAAGCGCAACCCTTGGGTTCAACCACTCATGCTAGGAGTCAGCCTCCTCCACCCATGCGCCTTCCTTCTGCTTGTCTTTTATTCAGCCTTTGCAGACTGAGCCTCAGGTGTTCCCTCATCGGAGTCTTGAAGAGGAAACCACAACTATTGTTGTTCCAGCTCGTTCTGACTCGGCTGTTCAGCATACCTTACCTCCATTTTCATACCATGGTTTAAACCCCATGCAAGCATGCATAAAGCACTCTAGCACTGGTCATGGAATTTCTGAGAAATGTTAAACGCCATGCACACGCTCTGCTTTCCTTACAGCAGGCTCTGCTTACAGCAGGCTCTGCTTACTACATGCTCAGCATACAGCATGCTCTGCATTCAGCATGCTCTGCATACAACATGCTCTGCATACAGCATGCTCTGCATTCAGCATGCTCTGCATACAACATGCTCTACATACAGCATGCTCTGCATACAGCATACTCTGCATACATCATGCTCTGCATACCTTACCGCATGCTTCTCAACACATCTTGGGTTGTTGCCAACTCACTAGACTGTCAAGCAGTTTCATAACGTTGCCTTCTAGTCTGCTGCTTTTGCACCAGTGAACCCTCACTCAGAGAACTTAGCTTTTCTAGGATAAGGTCCCTGTAGATGAGAAAGTTCTTTTCTCCCTCCTTCTGATATTCCCTTGAGGACTCTGTCATTTGGAGGGAGCCTTTAGCTGCATAACCTCTTATGGACTTTTATTTAAGCATAACATGCTTACAGGGAAGGTAATGGTTCCACTTCAGCCGCTAATCCCGTCTGTTACCACACCTGCTCCCATAGACCTTGAGCTGTGTTGCATGACATGCAGTCCAAGCTTAGTCCTTGTTAGAGGATTTTTTGTTTACGGAGTCAATGTGTCACGGGGAAGACGTTCAACAACCAACAGAAGGGACTTGTTGTGACGCAGTGCGGCAACCTCAGCAACCCGTTAAGGAGTTGTCTGTACGACCCAGACAGTCTAGACAGATTCGGGTTGTCACTGTACTTCCTCGCTTGCCCATGATTGACAGTTTACAGACTGTGCAGCAGTATCATGATCTTGTGTCCGGCTCCGTCAGACGACTGGCTTTTAAGAGCTCCCACAAGTCGTCGCTGTCTGGAGATTTTCAAATGGACTATGGATCTGACCAAGGAACTGGGCCTCCTGGTCAATTTTGAGGAGTCTCAGCTCGTTCCATCCCAGACCATTGTCTCCTTGGGTATGGATCTTCAGAGTCGAGCTTTTCGGACTTGTCCGTCAGCCCCAAGGATCTTCCAAGCCCTAGAATGCATCCAGAGCATGCTGAGAAGGAACCGATGCTTAGTCAGGCAGTGGATGAGTCTAACAGGGACACTTTCATCGCTGGCCCTGTTCATCGAGTTAGGGAGACTCCACCTCCGCCCCCTTCAGTATCATCTAGCTGCTCACTGGATAAAGGACATGACGCTAGAGACGGGCTCAGTTCCTGTTTCCGAGATATGAGGTCTACTCTAACGTGGTGGAAGAACAGCATTCTTCTCAAGGAAGGTCTACCATTGGCTGTTCAGACCCCCGACCACCGTCTCTTCTCGGACGCATCGGACACGGGCTGGGGTGCGACACTGGACGGACAGGAATGCTCGGGAACATGGAATCAGGAGCAAAGGACACTTCACATCTATTGCAAGGAGTTGTTGGCAGTTCATCTGGCCTTGATAAACTTCAAGTCCCTCCAGCTTAACAAGGTGGTGGAGGTGAACTCCGACTACACCACAGCCTTGGCTTACATCTCCAAGCAGGGAGGGACTCATTCGAGGAAGTTGTTCGAGATCGCAAGGGACCTCCTCATTTGGTCAAAAGATCGAAAGCTCACGCTGGTAACGAGGCTCATTCAGGGCGATATGAATGTCATGGCAGATCGCCTCAGCCGGAAGGGTCAGGTCTTCCCCACAGAGTGGACCCTTCACAAGAATGTTTGCAGCAGACTTTGGGCCCTGTGGGGTCAGCCAACCATAGATCTTTTCGCTACCTCGATGACCAAGAGGCTCCTCTTGTATTGTTCTCCGATTCCAGACCCAGCAGCAGTTCGCGTGGATGCCTTTCTGCTGGATTGGTCCCATCTCGACCTGTATGCATTCCCGCCGTTCAAGATTGTCAACAAGGTACTTCAGAAGTTCGCCTCTCACAAAGGGACACGGCTGACGTTGGTTGCTCCCCTCTGGCCCGCGAGAGAATGGTTCACCGAGGTACTGCAATGGCTGGTCGACGTTCCCAGGACTCTTCCTCCTAGAGTGGACCTTCTGCGTCAACCTCACGTAAAGAAGGTACACCCAAACCTCCACGCTCTTCGTCTGACTGCCTTCAGACTATCGAAAGACTCTCAAGAGCTAGAGGCTTTTCGAAGGAGGCAGCCAGAGCGATTGCCAGAGCAAGGACGACATCCACTCTCAGAGTCTATCAGTCTTAATGGGAAGTCTTCCGAAGCTGGTGCAAGGCCAATGCAGTTTCCTCAACCAGTACCACTGTAACCCAGATTGCTGACTTCCTGTTACATCTAAGGAACGTAAGATCCCTATCAGCTCCTACGATCAAGGGTTACAGAAGTATGTTGGCAGCGGTTTTCCGCCACAGAGGCTTGGATCTTTCCTCCAACAAAGATCTACAGGACCTCCTTAGGTCTTTTGAGACCTCAAAGGAACGTCGGTTGTCCACTCCAGGCTGGAATCTAGACGTGGTCCTAAGGTTCCTAATGTCATCAGGATTTGAACCGCTCCAATCAGCCTCTTTTAAGGACCTCACATTAAAAACTCTTTTCCTCGTGTGCTTAGCAACAGGTAAAAGAGTAAGTGAGATCCACGCCTTCAGCAGGAACATAGGTTTCACATCTGAAACGGCTACATGTTCCTTGCAGCTCGGTTTTTTGGCTAAAAACGAGCTTCCTTCCCGTCCTTGGCCTAAGTCGTTCGAGATCCCAAGCCTGTCCAACATGGTGGGGAACGAACTGGAGAGAGTACTTTGCCCAGTTAGAGCTCTTAAGTACTATCTAAGAAGGTCAAAACCATTACGAGGACAATCAGAAGCCTTATGGTGTGCTATCAAGAAGCCTTCTCTACCAATGTCTAAGAACTCAGTTTCTTACTACATCAGGCTTCTGATTAGAGAAGCAAATTCTCATCTGAAGGAAGAAGACCTTGCTTTGCTGAAGGTAAGGACACATGAAGTGAGAGCTGTGGCTACTTCAGTGGCCTTCAAACAGAACCGTTCTCTGCAGAGTGTTATGGATGCAACCTATTGGAGAAGCAAGTCAGTGTTCGCATCATTCTATCTCAAAGATGTCCAGTCTCTTTACGAGTACTGCTACACCCTGGGTCCATTCGTAGCAACGAATGCAGTAGTAGGCGAGGGCTCAGCCACTACATTCCCATAATCCCATAACTTTTTAACCTTTCTCTTGAATACTTTTTATGGGTTGTACGGTCGGCTAAGAAGCCTTCCACATCCTTGTTGATTTGGCGGGTGGTCAATTCTTTCTTGAGAAGCGCCAAGGTTAAAGGTTGTGATGAGGTCCTTTAGTATGGGTTGCAGCCCTGTATACTTTAGCACCTTTGAGTTGATTCAGCCTCCCAAGAGGAACGCTGCGCTCAGTAAGGAAGTCGATCTTATTAAAGGCAGAGTAACGGTTCAAGTCGACTTCCTTACCAGGTACTTATTATTTCATTGTTATTGTGGATAACTGATTATATGAAATACGGGATACTTAGCTATCCTTTAGTCTTGTACACTGGTTTTTCACCCACCCCCCTGGGTGTGAATCAGCTACATGATTATCGGGTAAGTTTAATATTGAAAAATGTTATTTTTATTAATAAAATAAATTTTTGAATATACTTACCCGATAATCATGATTTAATCGACCCTCCCTTCCTCCCCATAGAGAACCAGTGGACCGAGGAATAATTGAGGAGGTGTTAACAAGAAGTACTTGAGTACCTGGCCACAGGTGGCGCTGGTAAATACACCCCCTTCTAGTATTGTGATAGCTGGCGTATCCCTCCATAGAATTCTGTCGGGCAACGGAGTTGACAGCTACATGATTATCGGGTAAGTATATTCAAAAATTTATTTTATTAATAAAAATAACATATTGGACCGTTTGCTTGACCGTGACCTTGACCTTACAAAATTTAATAATTGCCAGCTTTATACACAACAGGTAATCCCTGCAAGTTTCATTACTCTATGATTAAAATTGTAGCCAGGGAACTGTTAACAGATAAACAAACAAACAGGGGATAAAACATAACCTCCTTCCAAATTTGTTGGCAGAGGTAAATAACTAATAAGGTGACATTCTGGTCAATATTTCAAGTTCTTATCAGCACCCTTAGGAATCAAAACCTAGAACTCCATGTACATACTATAGAGTATTAAGCCTACATTAGATACCTGTGTCCTCCAGGGTAGCCAGACTTAGAAATAAGGGATACTTAAATTGGAGAGGTAGTTGAACAACTTTCGTAAAGTTACACACGCAGAGACTTGGCTACATTCATTAAATATATCGAGGCATCAGAACATTGCAATCAAGCATGTTTTGCAGTTTTAAAGGATATTATGATGCAAGCCTTTCCATAATCCTTATAAAAATATTTTTAAAAATTTCACTAAAATAAATATTTTTTCACATCTTTAAAATACGGGACCCAAAGATGGTTGATATGGGACACAGGACAAATTTCATAAATATGGTACAATAACGTCTAATACGGGACGTCTGGTTACCCTGCGTTATCACGCAAGAGACAACGTTTGTATCGGGAATGACACTGCATGGGGCATCTTCACAAAATTTGGCCTCTATAGTCTAGCAATGAGAATTGAAGGTCATTTAAACCATTATTTGTTTTTTGCCAGGAATATATAAAAGGAATGAATTCATTGAGCTCCAACAAGCCTACGAGGAAGACCTAATGAAAATAATAGGTTTATTTTTATTAAGTGAAACAAATTTAGAAAATACAAAATGAATATTATACCTGATGTAGAGAAAATGACAAAGCAGCATAAAAGAAAGTAAACTCAAAATAGAATGGAAAGCAAGAATGCAGGAAATAGGAGCAGGGATACAGGAGAAGACTTAAAAGTAGGAGCAGATAAGGAATGGGGGTAAATTTACAGCTTAAACTATGGTTGGTTTAGGGATAAAGATATAGCATGGAATCTACAATAACAAGTAAAGTACAGAGAAGCAAAACCTATTATAACCCAAACCACCTAACCAGTATAGGGTAATCCCAACTTATTTCCTGGGTAGGCTTTGCCCACCTATACCAAGTTAAGCTTTGGTATTAGTCAAATTAACCTATTCAGGTACCATATGACCACACTTAAGGTAAATACTAAAGGTAAAATTCATCAATAAACTATTTAGGTAATTAGCATAGGCTTAGGGTTGTGATGGCCGATGGAGTAACGTCGCTGACTGGTGAATGCCAGACTGGGGTTTGCGTCCAGCTCAAACTCGTTAGTTCCTTTGGTCACTGCAACCTCACCATCCTTGTGAGCTAAGGATGGGGGGGTTTGGGAGAGCCTATAGGTTTAACTGCTGAGTTATCAGCAGCCATTGCCTGGCCCCCTTCGTCCTACCTTGGGCGAAGTTCATAAGTATATATGGTCAGTCTTTAGTCTAGAACATTGTCACTGTCCCTTGCCTCTGCCGTTCATGAGCAGCCTTTGAAACCTTTACTGTCCATAACCCATTCACAATCACAATTTGGATACCTAAAGTAAGGCCAATACCAAGACTGAAATAAACTGCTACTACAATTACGAAAAATAAGTCACTATGGTTGCTTTTCATATAAAAATGACGTAGGTTGAATAAATCTACTTTAAAATGGTTTCTCCTACTTCATAAATATAATCGCGGCCATAGCATGAGCAATTTAAATCTACGGTAGGGTGGTCCAAGAGATGACAGGTGGCATTGTTGGCTAGTCGTATTACGTGCTATTCATAAACCAAAGTATTATTTATAATCAGCAGAGTAATTTAATGTACAATGGCCATCTTCTGGGATGGCCTTAGCTTATACCAGCCATCGGTAGAAACACAACAGTAAAACTTTGTTAAACATCACAATTGTAGACAATCCCGTACCAACTTACCAGGAGACTGATTCTCGATTAGACTTGTCTTTGCCAGCAAATACCGAATAGTACGTCTTAGACCGTACACTGAGATGTTAGTTTATCCTTTGGATGTTTAAAAACAATAATTAATTGCGTGAAAATACTTACAATAAGCTAATTGTAGCAGGAGAGACACGGTTTTCTTGAACGAAACTTGCCGCACAACATTACTACACACATGTTAGGTCACGTGACTTTGTTTACATTTTTGTCAACGTTCCAACAGCCTTGCGAGCCACGAAGGAAACGTTCCAACAGACTTGCGAGCCACGAAGGGAACACTATTTTAAACCAAGGTCTATAGACCTTGTTTTAAACCATTTATCTATCATATACTTTCGTAAATCACAATGATATATTAAAAATATCTTTAATATGTCATATTTCATCCAATTAATATTAAATTTGTCGTTACAGCTTCAACATTATCCTTTCATTCTGGCATATAAAACACTAGATTTCAGTTTTAAATGAATGGCATGATCTTAAAAATTAATATAATTAATTATCAACGAATTTTCAGTAGTGCAAAATGCTGTCTAGATTAAAATTTAAATTCGACATTATTTCACAGCAGGTAGTAGGTTGGCCAACGTACCTGCCACCCGTCGAGATACTACCACTAGAGTGCTACTGGGACTTTGACTAACCAGATTATTATTATTATCATTATTATTATTATTATTGGCTAAGCTACAACCCTAGTTGGAAAAGAAGGATGCTATAAGCCCAGGGGCTCCATCAGGAAAAAATAGCCCAGTGAGGAAAGGAAATAAATAAACTAAAAGAGAAGTAATGAGCAATTGAAATAAAACACTTCTGGAACAGTAACAACATTAGAACATATATTTCATGTATAAACTATGAAAAATTAAAAAAAATAAGAGGAAAAGAAATAAGATAGAATAGTGTGCCTGAGTGTACCCTCAAGCAAGAGAACTCTAATCCAAGACGGGGTTCCTTTGCTTGAAGGTACACTTAAGCACACTATTCTATTTATTTCATTATTTCCTTTCCTCACTGGGCTATTTTTCCCTGTTGGAGCCCATATATGCCTTATAGCATCCTGCTTTTCCAACTAGGGTTGTAGCTTAGCTAATAATAATAATAATAATAATAATAATAATACGGGACGAATATATTTAAAAAGTAAAATTATTTTTATTTGGCGTAATATATTCAATTCTTAATATATATATATATATATATATATATATATATATATATATATATATATATATATATATATATATATATATAAATTGATAATACAAATATATTAGAAGAGACTGATGCCAAATTTTCTCTTGGTAAGAATCCATCATTAAAAGAAAAAACTATTGTCTAAGCTTCCAAATTCTTTCAGATAAAATATCTTTTTTATAAAATAATGCTACAAAATACAATTATATTTAAGAAATAAAGTGCATTAGATCCCATTATTGTTTTATTTGACTGTAAAATTAGAAATATTAAAGGGTTTTTAGTCATCTAGTTTGGTAATGTGGCAAAAAAAGAATTTGGTGTTATGGCTTATAAAACATTAATATACCATTTTAAAGGCAATTTTAAGTCTGAGAATTTAATATAGTTAATCATTAAGGGATATTCCATCTTAAAGGTAGCTATATATAGATGAAAACCTTAGAAATAGAGATTTATTATTAGCAGACGAATTTATTTAGGGAAACAAAACTAAATTAAGAAAACAATATCTTATAAATTGGCCCATTCTATCATGCAAATTTCAGCTTTAATTTTGATACTACTGTTCCTGTATTCTATTAAATGATTTATATATATTTATTATTCATTATAGGTTCGTAATCTCAAGAAATTCATGGACACAGCGATGGTATGGACACCTATTGGCAGTAAAAGTAACTATTTATGTAGACACATATTTGATACTATCTTGCAACTTTGTATATCTAAAGAAGGTATTTTGTGCAAGACATGGACTATTGTATCATTGCAATATAGGAAGAATATATTAGAAAATAAAATTACTTTTATTTGGAGTTATAATATATCCAATTTTGAAGGCAAATACTGAAAAGAGAACTAAAATAGAAAATTTACTAGCCACTTCTAGCAACTTCAACCTTGCCCATTTTAGTCATCAAAATAGCTATTGTTCAAGTTTTAACATTCTTGTATATAAAATATATTTTATGTACAGAACTAACATAAAATATATCTATATAAAGTTATAAATTCTTTCAGATACCATTTAAGTCCTATTTGATTGTAAAATTAAAAATCTTGAAGGTATTTCGCTCATTTCTTCTGGTAACACAAGTCGCTGAGTCTGTTTCAGAATTCCCTCTGCTATTTATTTTACCAAATATGATTAGCAAAACACCTTTAAGATTTTCTAATTTTACAATCAAATAGATCATTATTAGTAGCTAAGAAAATTTTATTACAGAAATAAATATGTTTTGTATTATTATCATACATAAAATATATTTTATAGGAAGAAATCTATAGCGCAGACAATAGGTATTTTAATGAATACTCTCAGATACAAAAGTTACTAATAGTTTTTTTAAATTCAATTTTTAAATGCTTTTCCTCTCAGTAATTGCATACATTATTACTCCAAAGAAAAGTAATATTATTTCTTAATATATTCGTCTTACATTGCAATGATTAAATAGTGTAAGTCTTGCATAAAATAGCCTCTTTGATATACAAAGTTGCAACTGTTATTAAAATTTTTTGCAATATTTTAGTTACTTTTACAGTCAACAGGTGGCCATACCATCACTGTGTCCATGAATTTTTTTGAGATCACAAGCCTATTATGAATAATATATATCGATAAACCATTTATTAGAATAGATGAACAATATCTAAAAAATTGAAAATTAAGTTTTAAAAATGCAATTAGACAATTAGTAATATTTTATTTTAATAATTTAGTTTCGTTTCCCAAAATAAATTCGTCTGCTAACAATAAAACTCGATTTTTTAATGTTTTTACTTATATATAGCTGTCTCTAGATTGAAATATCCTTAAATGATTAATCATATTATATTTTAAGACTTACCATTGCCTTTATAATGGCTTATTAATGTTTTATAAGCCATAACACCAAATTCTATTTTTGCCACGTCACCATCACCCTTGGAAAATGCTTTACCACTTGTGTTACCAAACAAGATGAGTAAAACCCTTCATATTTTCTAATTTTACAGCCAAATTAAACATTAATTTCATCTAATACATATTTATCTAATATATAAATGTATTTTGTAGTACTATTCTCTAAAATGTATATTTTATATGAGAGAATTTTAAAATTTATACTATAGGTATTCTGATGAAGAATCTTAACCAAGAGAAAGAATTTTTTTTGGCTTTTTTTCAAATTTATTTATATCATCTGTTGCTATCTTAACACCTGGCTTGATTATGTTTCCAATTTAAAGTAATTTTACCTGTTAATAAATTATTTCTTTATTTTTATTATTTATTTTTCTGAAGCTCCTTATTGCCAGGAAAATAGCCCAGGTACGAACATATGTATGTAAGTATAGATAAAAACGAATTATATTATATATATATATATATATATATATATATATATATATATATATATATATATATATATATATATATGTATATATATATATATATATATATATATATATATATATATATATATATATATATATACCCTTTCTGAGTGTGGATACCTTAACATGGTGAGAAGGTTTGCGTATCGCCATGATCACCAAGATAGCTATGCTATAAAAAGAGTCAGAGCCACCCATACTAGGTTGGTTTGCTGTGAGCGATCAGACAAAAAATCTCCCACCATCACTATACCGCAGTTGGCCAGTGGGGTGACAAAAAACTTGCCAAACCCCAGACGTGAATAAGGACATGTCTTAGACATTTGTCCTCCAGTGGACTAGAGGCGGATATATTTGTTTGATATATATATATATATATATATATATATATATATATATATATATATATATATATATGTATATATATATATATATATATATATATATATATATATATATATATATGTGTGTGTGTGTGTGTGTGTGTGTGTGTGTATATATATATTTACATACCTACACATGTGCTAAGTTGGTCTTTTTACGCCCTGGTTCTTTAAAGTATGTGAAGCCCGAAATAATAATAATAATAATAATAATAAATAAAACAAGCAAATAAACAGGACATGGGAACGTTGATGTAGCCACGCTATGACTGCTCAACAGTGTGTGTGCGTGTACGGGTATACATGTATGTACGTACATGTGTGTGAGCAGAGGTGGTGGAAACGGAATAGTTCAATCGAAAGTGTTTTCAACTCTTAAAACAAGAACACCTGAAATTAAGCTGGATTAAACACGGGGTGGGGAAGGATTAGTTTTGCTTTTAGGACCTTGGGGCTCGTGGTTAAAGGTTGGGTTCTTATTAAGTAGCCTATTTTATTCAATCCTTCCTAAATATGTATTATTAACATATATCTCATATCCTTCTATGTATTAATGTATAAGGTAAATACTGCTGTATGGATATAGGCATTATATATATCATCTTTTAATACAATTCTTACCTTTTGAAGCTATATATACTCATGTGTTTTTAACGATATATGACTATAACAGTCAATGCGGGATTATTGGGAATGAGTTGCTATATATATATATATATATATATATATATATATATATATATATATATATATATCATAATCATCATCATCTCCTCCTACGCATATTGACGCAAAGGGCCTCGGTTAGATTTCGCCATTCGTCTCTATCTTGAGCTTTTAAATCAATACTTCTCCCTTTACTATCTACTTCGCGCTTTATAGTTCTAAGCTATGTAGGCCTGGGTCCTCCAAATCTTCTGCAAATAATACATATATAGGAAGGAATAAATAAAATAGGCTATTTAAGAAGAACCCAGCCTTTAACCACGATCCCCAAAGTCTTCAGGTGGTCTTGTAAGTCGTAAAGGAAAGTGATCAAAAGAAGAGGAATCCTCCACGAAGTATTCTGAAAATGACCCTAATCCGGCGGCCTGATA